>NC_089038.1:19375000-19450000 GCF_034140825.1 Oryza sativa Japonica Group
AAAAATAAGAAAGAATGAAAGATGAGTTGAGAAAATAGGAAACGAACAAATACTTCTGGATTGTATTTCCTCCGTCCAAAAAATACTTAAACTAGAAGGGGATGTGATTCCTTCTAGAACAATAAATCTAGATTATCCCTGCTACAACAATGAATGTGGATTATCCTAAGAGGGAACATCCTTCTGGGTTGATTTTTTTCTATAGAGGGGTAGGTGTGTGTACACTGTACAGTATCATTCCTATGGGCGCCGCCGTGCAGTGCAGCGCCGCTGCTTGGAAGCTGCAAGTGCATGCGACACACGTCACTTCTCAACACGGTCTCCCTCTCTGCCTCGTGGGCCCCACGTCTTTTCCCAAGTAGGAAGCCAATCGGAACTCGAGGGCCCGCGAGCTCATCCTCCCAACTCAACTCGAACCGAGACGATCTTGCTTCTAGAATCTTCTTCCCTTCTTCCCAAACCAAAAAAAAAGAAAAAGAAAAAGAATCTTCTTCTCCGACCCGCCCCGCCGGTGGGGAGGCGGCGGGGCCGCGGGAATCCGGCAAAGCGACGGCGATGGCCGCCGCCCGTGGTTGCCTCGTCTCTCCGCCTACATAAGGGGGCGCCTCTCCGGGCTCCGGCGCGTCGGATTGGGAGGTCGGGATGGGGAGGCGGGGGCGGGTGGTGCTGCGGCGGATCGAGGACCGGGTGCGGCGCGGGATCTGCTTCCGGAAGAGGCTCGCCGGGCTGGAGAAGAAGGCGGAGGAGCTCGCCGTGCTCTGCGACGCCCACGTCGGCTTCGTCGTCCTCTCCTGCTCCGACGACGACCGCCTCCACCATTTCGCCGCGCCCGCCACGTACGCTCTTTCCCCTTGAAGTTGAATCTGCTCAACTCTTGCTGAAGTGTATAGTAGTACTGGCTACCTTAGCTCGATTTTGTCATTTTGACTGGTATATTCAAATATCGTTGGGTATTATATTACTCGGTTCGATTTTGACTATTCCAAGGCTAGCTGCACGCCTAGCCTCTTTAGTGTGTTTTTTTTAAAAAAAATCATGTTCCGCTCATTTTTTTTCAATTTTTTTATTTTTATTTTCACGCTCCATTAGGCCAGTCACAATGGCTAGTGTCATTGCACGGCTACCCAAAATATTATACCATCTTCTCTCAAATGAAATCTTTTATGAAACAATCCCCACAGTGGAGGGGTTTCACTTTGACGTTTCCAAGACTAAGCAAAGCATTTAATTGATACAAGTTGCTGGGATCATTTGTACCCAAAATCCGGCGCGGCGCGGGAGAATGCAGAGGTCGCACGGCGGAGGCGGACGCAAGAGATCCGGTGAATGAAACGAATCGGCCTCAACGGGGGTTTCACTCTGTTACCGAGGACTTGGAAACGACGCTGACGAGTTTCACCAGGATGAAACTCTTTCCTTCTCTCTCATCCCCATTTCATGCAAATAATCATTTTTTATTCAGTCTTACCCCTATTAAATGTGCATGACACACCAGTGAAACCCCCATTGTGACTGGCCTTAGAGCGCTCCGGCCGGGCAAAATGCTTTCTTGTATCTGGCTGCTTGCAGAGTTGCAGTAAGTGATGCTGTTATTTTTCTTCTTCTTCAGTTCTTGATCTGGAGTAGTCGAGCGCTTTAATTTGTGCCTTTTGTGTGGTGAGCTGGGTCAATGTTCTCGTGTTAATTGTCTTCTGCTTTCAGAGTTTCAGTTCAATGACGAACTTGCTGAAATTAATGCTTATTTTCAGAGAAACATAGAATCGCCGATATAAGTTAGGAAGAAACAAGTGCTTGTTTCATAGTAGTATTATTATGGTTTAATTTATCCTACCATCCAATACAATAGAACCCAAAATCCAAGTAGCTCATTTACCAGTTTAATTACCACCCGTTGAAATGATCTGACCTTGGACTTTTAATAACTTCCGTTGGATATCTCTTTATGTAGGAACAGAATTGTTTCTAGATGATATGCAAATCCGTTCTTTCATTAACACTGTCGACACACACACACATACACATCATATATATATATATATATATATATATATATATATATATATATATATATATATATATATATATATATATATATATATTATATTTTGAATTTCGATTGCACAGTTCTCAAAAAGAAAAAGTCGCTTGCACACATGTGTATAATACACATGGATGCTAACCGGGAATATAGCTAGAGAGCTAAGGGCCGAAATTTTGTTAAAAGTAACCTCCAGAAAGAATTTGTTTACAGATGTTTGTCGAGTGACCTAGTACCAGTTTATTCCAGTTCAGAATGTAAACCCACATACAATAGTCAAAATATTTGTGATACAATAATGTGTTTGTATGCATATATAATACGGGTAATGGAATTAGGGGTAGTGCTTATATATAGTGGTAGTACTATTGAGGACAGGGAATATCCAGTTGAGGCAAGATGACCTATCTATGATTTGATGTGCATTTTGTGGATGATTTACAGTTTGGAGTGATTTTTTATATTTAGTATTTGCTGCCATATGAGATGTAAATATTCAGTTTAGTGGAACTTTCCAAGATCAACACCAGATAGTATCCTTTGGATTGATATTGATGTAGTCAATCTGTAATTAAGTTGTCTTCTTGTGTTTTATAATTAGAAACTATAATTAGTGACTTCCAGACCATTATATATTTAGACAAATTAGCAGTTGAGTAGTCTGTATAAATTAAATGTCTTCGATTATTGATTCTCTAAGTGGTTGGGAGTGAATTACTACATGTAGTAGATCATTTAGAGATCTTGCGAAATAAAATAACCATTTGCGATAGTATAAATCGTTTACAATATATACAAAACATAATGAAAACACGCTGGTGCTATACGTACTGACTATGCAAGGGACATGTATCTATAAGTTAGAGAAAATTTCATATATACCAAGTTTTTAGCTTGTACTAATAAATACTACTATAAAATATGTGTACCTCCTACGAATATCACTTGGACCTTATAATTCTTCACTTTTGGTCTCTCACCTAATGGATGTCACCCAAAGTTCGAAGTGTCCCTTTTGTTGAATATAGGGGTAGAGCTACATTGGAGGGCGGCCCGGGGGGGGGGGGTATTTATATTATTTACCTATAGTTCATATATTTTTATCATATGCACACCCCCGTTAATCCAAAGCGCCCACATCAGTCCTACAAAGCAAGTGAGTGGAACCATCCTTCATTTATCGCCCATTGTTGAATATATAGGAGGTTTTTGAAAACTCATTTGGCCAAAATAATTTTATGTGGGATTAAAATTACATTTGTTTTCCATGAAAGATCCAATGCCTAGGTCTCTTCTAGTGCACCAACAACCTAAGTTTAGGTCAATTTTGCAAACATGTGATGATGTGTACACAATTCAATTATAGGAATGTAAATTGCATAAATTAATGTTGAAAATAATGAGCGCAAGATAGACATCCGATGCATTTAGGTTCGAAAATTTGTTGATTTCTGACTTATGGGGGTAAGCTTCGCTTGACCATTCTACCAAACCACTAGATCTCCGGCACAAGATGAATTTGGTCTAGTACTAGCTCTAAAATTGAGCTTTGTGGGCCTTGATCACTAGAGATTGATCTTCCCTTAATTTTAGGTAGGTGGGCTCAAAACCTTCATAATCAAAGCCTCAGGGTTTTCCATAGCCTTCTTAAAGAAATTACAGGCACAACTCCTAGCCATTTATGAGGCAACAACCTACTAGAGTTAGAAGTGGATGGCGCTTTCTTAATGTTGATCAATTGCCACACTTGCTTAATATGATACAATGTATTTGGTTTGGCTCAACTAATTCTCACCTCTCAAATGGAAGCTAAGTGCTTAAGAGTGTTAGAGTTCCCTTGGTACGTACAATAGGGGCGAATTATCCGTACCCATCCAACCAAATCTAGCCATTGGGGACCAAAAACCCCTTCATCCCGAGGCTAATGGTTAGACCGCTATTAGAGCTCTCGACGGTCAGACCACTGGTAATTTACCCTAATAAGGTTTTATTTCGATGGGGCTTCTATCCCTTCTTGTGCATATGTAGTGGCCAAGTATTAAACTATAATATTGGTTACATGCTCATGGACGACCATGATTTTAGCCAATCCAAATAAGGCCTAAAGAAGGAGAAGTGAAGATGCGCATGCAATGGGCCAACATTTTAGTATATCCAAATAAGGCCTAAAGTGTGAGTAGTGAAGAGTAGGGAAAACAATTTGTTGCAAAATTTATTAGTACTTTGTGACTTGAATCTCCCTTTCGGAGTTGATTGAATTATGGTAATTTGTTGGTGCAATTGCATATAGAAACTTTGGTGTTTGGCTAACTATATTCCTTGTGATTTTATTACATCAAAGTTGTTTAATGCTCCATGTCTCAAAAATCTTAGGCCAAATACTACATGCAATAGATCACACACATGCATAAACCCTACTTATACTATTTTCCCTACATGTTGGTTTATTTCTAGGGGCGTAAGTATGTGTGTGTCTTGCATCCATATCTTTGTGTCTACCTCTCTCAAGGTGGCAATGTGGGACTAAAATAAATTATTGTCTCATATCCATATGTTAGTTTCGATGTTCATACCTTTTTCCATTGGCTAGGATGTCAGAAGGAACGTGTGAGAGTAGCAATCAGCGGATAATAGTTGTCTAAATTTATTTTGATTTATCAAACGAGATATAATAGTTTCCACATCATATTTGGACAATGGCTTAAAATGTAGAGTAAATGGCATCTTCACATGTTTTCAATATACACGTGGATTAATTTATAATTTGACTTTTCACAAGGATGAAAAAAATAAGTCATACTACCATAAGCCTTGATCATGTTCATGAAGTTAGGCGTTGGTCCCACCATCCTATCTAACCTAGACACTAGTATTTATGGTGAGTGAAGGGTCCTTACTCCTGCAATTGTATGTTTACCTTTGCATCTTTAGTTCAC
Organism: Oryza sativa Japonica Group; assembly: GCF_034140825.1. Classification (NCBI taxonomy): domain Eukaryota; kingdom Viridiplantae; phylum Streptophyta; class Magnoliopsida; order Poales; family Poaceae; genus Oryza; species Oryza sativa. The sequence continues at coordinate 19,379,975 of NC_089038.1, forward strand.
ATGCAATTTAGTGTGCGGGGTTGGGGGGGGCGAGGGGGACGGGATTGCGGTGTTCTCCACATAGTTGGCATGATACAAGTAAGGGTCTTCCTCCCCAACTACCAAGGAGTTGCCTCCTACTCTACTATGTGAAGGATCGAACACAAGAACCAAGCCTACTAGAGGGGGGAGGTGAATGGTAGGAACACCAAAAACAAAAAACGTTTAGCGGAAATAAAAGTTACCTTCTAACTTGATGAAGTTGCCTTGTAGCTCGGTTTGACCGTCAGATTAACTCCGGTCTGACCGTCAGATTATCTCCAGTTTGACCGCAGTATAGCTGCCGGTCTGACTGCTTGTCCGCCACTGGTCTAACCGCTGCCTTGCCACTGGTTGGACCGCCGCTTCGCCATCGGTGTGACCACCCATCGATCTCCTTGCCTACTTGGCGCCGCCGCCTGTCTAATTGCCCATTGTAATCCGGTTAGATCGTCAAGATCCAGAAAAACACAAACTGATGAAACTCTTGAAAGTAGATCAACTTTATTGTATCAATATGTGTTTAAAAGAGCATCTAAAGCACTCCACTCTCAACTCACGAACTAGGATTGAATCTTCGAAGCAAACCCTAACTTTTCTCTCCCAAAAAATCGATATCTTCTAGTCTCAATCCCTCATCTATTTATACAAACTAGGGAAACAACATCCTCATACAATTCCTCACTCCAATCTTTCCAAACTTCGACTCCAATCCAAATTTGACTCATCTTTCCATACGCACACAACACCATGTGTATGCCATATGAAAACCTTCACCTCCACGTGCATTGTTCTCTAGCCTTAGCATCCTGCATGATATCCTTGACCGTGTGGAACTCAACTTCTCTCAAGCCTAGTCCCAATCCATCGCCGTCTATACTCTTATGGCCTCAAGCAACACTTGCACATGAACAACAAAGGAACTCCCATATCCGAGTACAAGTTAAGCTGGAACAACTTCACTCACATCAGCACACAGTATCACATAAGAATAGAAACCATCTAGAAGTTATAAACATGAAGCAATCGAGAAATTTCACGAAGACAATCTAAAACCGACTCCAACCCGGAGTCTGCCGGTCTGACCATCGGACACCTCCAGTCTGTCTGGTGGCACCTGACTGGTCTGACCGACCACGCAGTGCCGACTGCATTTCGCCGACCGAAAACACTATTCACCATGTTTTCAATAAACACTTACCTTTGATAATTGTTCATCACATAGATTAAACCAATATCTTGATTTCACAGTGGCGTAACCCCTTGATAACTATGCAAGAGTTTTGAAGACATACTTTGTTCATAATATGGCCATAATATGTGGCTTTAATGAAGATGAAAGTAGAAGCAAACTTAAAGCTCAATATGTTCCCAACCTTTTTATGTGGAATTTTACAGGGATCTTTGTTCTTATTTTCTGCCTTTTGTTGATACTTGGTATACTATAAAGTTATCTTTTGCATTTTGGGGATATTTGTAAGCTTAATTTGGATTATATATTTTTTTACAATCCAACTTTGTGGTTCTTCTAAGGTAGATTTTGATGAATCTTCCCATCCTAGGCCCCCTTCTCTTGTGCCAGTGACTAACGCCCTTCACCTCTCTTAGTCATGCCACTAATTTGCTTTGGCAACCACTGCTCCTATCACCCACTCCCTTTCGCCGGTGGTTTTTCTCACCTTTCTTCCACACCATACATCATATTATGGTTTCCCTTGCCCTCTAGGATGGAATTCATGCAGTGGTTCTTCCAAAGAACAACCAACGAGCGTTGCTGGTGGGAATCATCGATCTAGAGGGATGATTTAGTCGGTTGCTATGCTATTAACCCATAACAAAGACAAGGTTGTCTACTTTGTGGATGGAACTCTGCAATCCTAGTCACTTGTCTTGTTGCCATATGTTGACATACCCAGACATCATAGTCGCCATAACCTTTGCTTCCTCTGATATTTCCTATGACTAACATGGTTCAAAGGCCTTGTCCTCTAGCTCATTTAGATGTCACTTCTAGATCATTTGACTGTTGCTATAGTGTGGAGGTCTTCGCCACGTAGGTGGATTCATCAAAGGGTTGACATGGAGAAATCTAGGTGCACTAGCGTAACCTTGCACACCCACCTCTTGTATCACTCACTAAGGACCTTTGACTGTCTCTGCTTCAACTGCTTCTCTATCGATCATATCCATGTAGTTTGAAAGTGGAGAGTCCATCCATGTATTGGAAGATTGCCTACATTTCTACCTCCACTATTTAACATCGTTAGGGTTATTTCGCACCGCCTTTGCATGATCCAGGGTTTCCACATCTTCATTCAGGGGGATTTTTTTTATTAGCTCATGCAAAAGACACCATCGGGGCCTAAGAGTAGTTGCTTGCCTTCATGGCACAATACCAGAAGGCCATTGTGGCACCCTGTCTAGGTGGCCGCTGAGTCACACGCTTAGTGCATGTTGGACACCACCACGAGGGATGCCTAAATCTCAATCTCCATTACCACCTCCAATAGTTTGCCCCTCCCCTCGCTCTCTAGGTCCACTAGAAGGTAGGGGCAAACTTCTTAATAGCTTTTCACAAACTAGTTCCCATGTGAAATGTTATTTTGTGTTGCAACCTGACATCCCCTTGTTCTAGATGAGTAATGATGTGCGTGTCCATCTAGATGCGCTCAACAAATGTTGCACTCCATACTTTTCTGGTTGCTACTGCCTTTGTCTTACGTTCATCAATGATTGTAGATGTGGTGGAGGTTGCACTAAGAACTGAATGGGGGCAGATCTCTCTACCAAGATGCTCATTTCACTCCACTAGAACTTCCTCGTTCGTGTCTAGACCCATAGCTTTTGGACTTCTCCCTTCACAATAGCCTCCACTATGCCTAGATTTCAAGCTTTCCCTCAAGCCATGGACTAGGCTAGGTCTGATCTTGTGACACCTCATCCATCTACATCTTGAAAGATCCTGATTTTACGCACGGCAAATCTGATTCTTGAATGTTATTTTAAGGTCAAGTCAATTGACCTAGAAACCTTGGCATTTTATTATGTTGAGGTTTTAGATGATTGCTTGTTCATAGATCTATGCACAAGCGCCAAAGCATAAGACTCGGTTCATTTATGAGTAGGCTGAAGATCCAGCTAGTATTGTTTGCATGTTGGATGCATACACAATTGCTCAGGAAAAGGCCGTGTCTATTTCTAAGTAGGTTGAAGATACATCTAGTAGGAGCAAGATGTTTTGTTTATTATAATGTTAGCATTTGATGAACCATGGTTGAGGACCAAGCACAATAGTCGATGGCTTCCCAGAAGTTTGCACCATTGAGCAACGAATGTGGACATGGTGGGATATTGTCCTATGACTACGACAATTGTGACACTCACTCTAGTCACTTCTTGAACACCCCTTCTTGGACAAGGGAGATCTCACCATCAGTGGTAGACCAGATCGACACCTTTTGGTAGAGAAAAGCTCCTAGGGATACTTGTCATGATGGTGTGGTTGAAGTTTGTTGGCATACAATCGTCATATTTGCGCGCAGTGGGAAGCATGACTATGATGATAAAAATGACAAGCTACAACGTGAAAAAGGGCCCAAACACAACATATTTTCTTTTTATTTTGCAAGAAAAAAGCTCTAGAAACCTAGATTTCCTCTCCTTAGATGAGTCATTGGATGGTAGATGATGATTCTCAGTGTCCCGATATTTCAATGAGAGGAGATAACTTTTCAATTATGAAGGAAAAAAGTCCACATTTCGTCTTTCAACTATGACCTTGGTTCGATTTGGGTCCTTCAACTACAAAACAACTTACTAATGGTCCTCAACTCTTGGGACGGTCTATATTTCATCCCTAGGCTTAAACTTGGGTGGTTTTGAGTGATGTGGTTTTAAATAATATATAAGATCAAGAGAGATATGAAGGGGGAAAGGAAGCAATGTTGACAATTGGGTTGCAATATTTTCTTCTTCTCTCTTTATTTTATTGTTTAATATCGATTGGTGTTTCATGTCATTACCTATTTGCCCATATGTACTCCATGCATGGGACTCATCATCGAAAACCACTTAGGTTTGAACTCAAGGATGAAATGTGGACGGTTTTAAGAGTTGAAGGACCAATAAGTAGATAGTTTCATTCTTGAGGAATCAAAATCGGACTAAGGCCATAGTTGAGGGACCAAATGTATGATTTTCTCAGTTATATAAAGAAATGTCAATGAGCCAACTACGCATGCATGATATTTTGAACCTTAGTGTTGACATAACCACTCTAGCAGGTCGTTGATCTTAACGGCACATGGTCAACTTTAGTCCTACAAGCAATCAAAAAAAGCAAGAGCTAGATGAAGGCTAGCCGAAATTTGTGAATATAAGAGGAAGTTTAATCTGAACACAAACTTGGTGGATTTCCAAAACTAAGAAATGGAAAGTCTAGTCGACACGTGCATCGACATGGAGAAGTCAAAGATGGGAAACGGAAAGTCTAGGCAATATGTATATTTACACGGTAAAGTAGGGACGTAGATGCTAATTTGAAGTGAACAAAACCCGAGAACCCTTAAGGGTTGACTACTTATTCATAGGAGAAGAATAGCTACGAGGTGGTGTATTGCGCATTTTTCCCTCGTTCCCAAGAATATTTTCGATATTGTTTCATTCATTGTAACCGGCTTAGAGGTGGACAGGGATCTACTGGAAAATGCATGAAGAGGGTTTTCAATCAATTAAATAGGACCCAAGGCAGACTTCTAGAGTAAAAGTCATGCTTCTTTTTTGTTGTGGCTATATAGGAGGCCGTACTAGCGAAGTAATACTTTCATCATTGTTTTTTTGTGTTCCTACCTTTCGTTCCTAAGCATAATAGCATCAAGTAACATTTCATTATATTTTGCAAATCATGTTTATGGAAGCCTAATAATGAATTTACCTAATAGCTCAATTGATACGCATGAGTTTGTCTGAGTCGTATTTGTATAATATATTCAACTTAGAATAGTTGAACTATAGGCGATTGTAAGCAAGGTAGGGATGTCCTCATTTATAGGTCTAGACAATAAAGGCTCCCATGTTGACACGTTGCAATGTCTAGCAAGCATGGTAAGGATGTTCCTTCATCAATAGATCTAGACAAGGAAGCTTGCCGTGTTGACACGTTGCTTAGTTCAGTACTTTTTCCTTAACTTGGGAGTCTACAAAAACATATGTTCGATGCTCATGTTGGGAGTCTTTCATTGAGGTCCCACTAGTTGGGCGACTAACTATGTAGGGGGAAGCAATGGTCTAGTGGATGCCAAGTGGATGCCAAGAAACATTAACTAAACAACATACAAAGCAATCACCTAGGGCGTCATCTCGTCCTTCCTTTAGATCCTTAGGTTAAGGAGCATAATAAGGTTTTTGTCACACCCGCACCTACTTGAAGAGGCTTTGTTAGCCGATGTGTGGTTATGAACATTAGTTTCACGAAGAGTAAATATGAGGGAGCTCTGCATGTTTGGTAAAATGAGATGATATCTGCACAGTGGTCAATGGAACTAAGTGTTTGGTCATTAGCCACTAGGAAAATGAACTAGATGATGGCCTCTACTACCTCACATGCTCCAATACTAGGGGTATTCTACATTAGTGACATCCAAGGTCATCTTCCATGGGAAATTATCTCACAATGAAGCTCTCATTCTCATATGGAGCTAGCTATTGGACTACCATCAATTGTGATCCACGGGATGACGTGGATAAAATCTGTTTGTTCAATGAGATCCGAGACATCAAATTTACCACTGACCCTTGGATGTTGGTGGGCGACATAACCTTGATCTATCAAGATTAGAATAATAATAATAATAATAACTATTGTTCCGATAGGCACATGATGGGTCTATTTCGTCACATTTTGGATGATCTAGAGCTAAAGGAACTCAATCCCAACAGGTGCAATATCACTTGGTTGAAAGATAGAGAAAGGCACATCTTTGTGTGATTTAACATGCTTTCCCCTACTTAGCATGGGAAAACATGTTTTCCCAATAACTTCCTCTTTCGCACCCTCTCTCCTATGGTCTTTGACAATATACCTAGAAACATCCTACTCAGCAAAGGGCAAACAAAGGTTTCACATAGAATATTTCTAGTGCAAAATAGTAAAAAACCTTAGCTGGACCAATGCTTGATTGCCAATCATTTTCACAGCCGAGATAGACATTTGCATCGAACTACGAGGGCATTGTTTTTCTCGAAAACGCAAGAGAATTGCATTTCATTTTATTAAGAGGAAAAAATAAAGGAAAAAAATACAAAGTAGGAGAGACCAAATCCCTCATACACACCCACACCCCGGCCAACCCCGGCCAATTAGGTGCATAGGTTTGTCGAACTACTAAGAAACTTTTGGAGGGCAGACGCCCCCCGCTAAACACCAAAGATTACCCTCATTCTCTACCACCTGCAAGATCGTCACAACATTAGGACTAGTGCCATTGAAAACATAGTTATTGCAATGCTTCCAAATCTCCCAAGCCACTAAGATAATCAAGGAGTTGAGTCCTTTTCGCACATCCTTTGGCCGATATTTTGTAGATTGGCTCCACTACCTCAAAAAACGATGGTTGAAGGTTGAGGCACTATACCAGAGATCCCTAGCTTCAAGAACAGAGCTGTCCACACTTAGCGGGAAAAGACACAAGAGATCAAAATGTGTTGGATGGATTATTCACTTTGATCACAAAGGGGATAGGCCGCGGGGTGCTGCAGTCCGCGCTTTGCAAGCCTGTCGGCTGTCCAACATCTATTATTGACGGCCAACCAGAGGAAGAACTTATAGCGAAGAGGAGCCCAACTCTTCCAAATGCATTTGCAAGGAGCAAACTTGATCGATCCCAGGAAATAAGTTTCATAGGTAGATTTACAAGTATGCATCCCATCAGCGGTTAGCTTCCAAACATGCTGGTCTTGTACATCTTGTAGCAGAACCACCTCGTCTACCAAAGTCCAAATGGTCAAGTACTCATAAAGGACCTGAACAGATAGTCCCCCATGTATGTCAGCCACCCATCTTCTGTTTTCCAAAGCCTGCACCACAGTATGTTGCTTCCTTGCCCTCTTGAAGATCAAGGCAAAGGGATTAGAGGCTAGCTCTGCTACTGTTTTACCATGTAGCCACCTATCACTTCAAAACTTGGTATTTTCTCCATTTCCAACCATAGTTTTGACAACGACATTAAAAAGAGAATGGACATTCTGAGGCACATGAATAGACAAACCGGCCCAAGGCCTAGCAAAATCAGTTTTTTGAAGCCATAACCATCTCATGCGTAGTGCCCTTTTAGAGTTGAACTAACAAGAAATTAAATACATAAATATCCATAGTTAGCAAGGTTTTGCCACAGACAGGCATCCTCGTCAAGAAATGGAAATTCTCATTGCTAGAGTGATTGGATATGGGAGTTCAAAATGGAATTACAATAGCCTAACAACAAGTGAGGATTGCTTTGATCAAAAAAGGTGATGCAAACACTAGTTTCTTTTATTACCACACAACTCACAGCAATTGACACACCTTCATCCAACAACTCTTAGATGATATCCAACCATATGGTCGCAAGAAGAAAAGGCCTTGTTGGCACATTAGTCTACAAGCCTTATTTGGTTCTCCACAAGACTAATCCAACTCCTTGAATTGGTTCTCCACAAGACTAATCCAACTCCTTGAATTTAAACTTGATTGAGGCAAAAATGGCAAGTACGCAGAGCTAGAGGCCAAGTCCTCGGAGAAAGATGTTCGGGTAGAAACTAAGGCAATACGAGAAGAGAAGACAAGGATCCGATGGTTTCTCGAGTCTCTTCTATCACCAATGATGGAAAACGAAAGATATCCTGACAACAACCAACCGACATTTATGAATGGACGTAACTAGCTTCAAGAAGTCGAATCGGACATTCATCCCATTGATTCTTATGAAAACCAATGCTACTACTTTATGGTATTATTGGATAATAAACTTGCTCCTCATCTTCTCCAAGTTGTTCTCGAATATCTTGGCACTTCAACATGCACTACTATGAAGTTGGTTGCCAAGAACTAGAGTGCCTTTATGAAAGACCGCTTCACACATTACAACTTCGAGTTAGTACGCCAAACAATGAAGAAGCTACATAGCGGTAAAATTTTCATTTCTTCTTTTTCAAATTCAGTAAGTTCAAACATTCAAATCATTTCAATGGTCATTTCTCATGGATGGGATGCTTGGGGATGATATCTGGCATGAACAAGGAGTCCACTAGCGGACCCCTTGTCGCCACAAATATTGATACTTGTAATCACATCCAAAACACGTTCTTCAAGAAGCATTGCAAGAAAGGCTCTTCTCCGTACTAAACATTATTCCTAGAATAGCCCTTCTCATCAATCCAACTTGCTTAAAGCTATATCAAACTAAGTAAATCCTTCGAATCTTGGTGGGGCATTGGCCAAGTAAACTACTATAAATGTTCAGTGGAGCAAATACATTGCAGCAATGACAAGCTAACAATTATCACTGAGGAGCTCCGATGTGAGGTGTTACAAGTCCGCACATTCACCAGGCAATAAGAGCCACAACCTAAATACACATACGCTTGAGCTAGTTGAGTAGGAAAGAAGTATTGTAAACCTACAACAAATGCTTCTAGGCAAAATCATGTGCCACTATTGCTTGTGTGTATTACTAGAACCAAGAATCACATGATGCTAGCGGCAAGTCAAGCAAGAAAGAAAGTATTGTCCAAGCAGCCACATGAACGGATCGCTAGCCATTTGAGTCCCACAGGAAGGTAGGCTATCCATTCATGCGGCATCGAGCTTGCCATGGGACGGCATGAATCGCATGAGATTTAGGACAAGAAAAAGGAGTAGGACGGGGCGGCTGGGTAGAATGGAAAGGAAAAGGGAGAAGGGATTAGAGATCCAATAAGCACCAGCACGTGGCTATACATGTGTTGGGCCTTCTTGTAAGTTTTGTTTGGGCCTCCTGTGGGGAATGGGGACAGAGAGTGGGGGAGCACCCCGACCACAATGGAACAGGGAATAGATGGCCAATCTCCAACCCCTAATAGAGGAATTCCCTGACATGTAACGGAGTATGAAGTCCTATTTTGTTATCCCTAAACATAAATTTCCTTAACATCCTAGTAAGTAAGTTGATTCAGTTATATGTTCCATCCAGCTCCTAACTCCAAAGAATTGTGCAATAGATGTGTCAGGTAAAAGCTAAATACTCAATAGCAATCCAATGGATAGCACCATCACTAAGCACAAGGCAAGAAAATGATTGGCCGATTTTCTTATAAATATTTAGGACTACCTATGGGCATACAAAAAAAATGAAGGGAAATTTACACCTAGTCATCGATAAGGTCATGAGAAGATTGTTGAGCTGAAAATGAGAGCACCTCAAACCATTGAAACCAAATTAGAAAATCGAAGTTGTTCTGATGAACTAGTCAGTCCTTGGTTCATGGTACCCTAGTTTAACCATAGTCCAATGATGAATAACTTGGTTCAAATATATTATCTTTAGTTTTTTATGTTCAAATTACTGGTATGTAAGGTAAAAATTGCTAGTATTAAGTTAACTAACTTTCACTTTTCAATGTATTCATGAATGTGGTATGGCTTCGATGATCTTTCACATGTAGAGTGACAAACATGGTCATTGATTTTATCCTTTCCTTTCGTGCGAAACGAAAAATTATATTTATCGCTAGTTTTTCCCTCTAATCTTTTTAACTAACCGATCATAGCATGCTTTGCCCTTAGTTTTTTCTTCTCCTGTCTAGCTTTCGTCATTGTGATCCGAAAAAATTATGCCAACTAAGCCAGTCCTAACTTAAATAACAGTTTACTACTAATCACCATGGAGCCCACTAAATGGACTATCAAGGAAATTAACAAAAACCATAAGAGGGTTCCTTTTAGAGGTCATGGCCATGCCACGGCAAAGCATTGTTGGATAGCTTGGTCTAATGTGCTCACCAACTTTGCAATCTGGAAATTTTAGTGCAAACTCTATGAGTGAAATGGATTTGGTACTAGCGCAACACTAAGAAATCATAGTTCAGGCAACAAAGAACAACATTAAAAGCAATGTCAATGTTCTTCAAGCTTGGATCCACTTTTAGTAGAAGGATGACAAGTACTATCTTGTTTCCGGAAGACAAATGAACTGACATAGAATGGGTTGAATCCATTTCCACAACACTATATCAACGCATTTGTAAGCCCATCCGGTGTCAAATATGTCATTGGATCCACAACTTTCAGGTAGCTCTTAGGATGCAAGGGCTTGACCCAAGCATTGTGGTGATCAATAATACATCGGTCATGAAATTGTTATATGAGAATTACAAGTTGTAATCTACAGATACTGATGGGTGGCCTTTTTGCACACAGGTCATGGGTTGTCATGAACTTCATTTGCATTTTTCTCTTAATACCATGATACATAAATCTTTTCCGTATTTGTGAGAAAAAATAGCATCCACTTTTATGCCTCCTTTTTCTTTAGCCTGTGATTGTCCACTCATTTTCTTTATAAATTTATATCACTGACTTAGCAACTTTTTTGCAGTATAGAAAACATTGTGGAACGTTATGAGAATTCTCTAACAGCACAAAAGGGAGTACATGGCAGGCGCACTCCGGAAAAGGTAAAATGCGGATAATAGCAACAGAAATAAAACACTATATAAGAAGTGCCTTTGTTCGCATTTTAATCGGGATAAACGGATATATAATTTCTCTGATCCTGTGCCATGAATTTATTTTTAATAGTAGTTCAATCATTCTATGGTTATATCATATTTACCTTTTTTTTCAGAGTAGAAACATCACTACCTGAGACAAAAAGACTCATTTTTACTGTGTAAAACATTTTACAAAGTATGGCTAACAGGTGCTGGCAGAAATTTCAACTAATTAAAAGAAGTGTGGCTAGTTACAAATTTGACACTTGACCCATGTATTTGTATAAAAAAATTGAATCATGTTGTGATTTTAGTGGCTTTGTCCGATAAGTTAATTATATATTGTACACTTGCAGAGAGACACTCATTGGTGAAAATTTTCCTGCCGGTGCTGATGATAATTATTTTACCATACCAAGGGCAAGGATTTTCATGTTCCCAAGGAAACAACAGATAAAGGGTCGAACGATGATGACATGCGGTATCTGACAAGTGCCTCTGCAAGTAACAACTTCAACCAAAAATATTTTCAAACAGTTGACTAAATATGAGAAAATTGCAGATCTATTGATGAAACAGACATATCCACATTGAACATGGACCAGCTTAGCCAAATTGAAAGATTACTGGAAGATGAACTAAGGTGGACAAGGGCAAGAAAGGTATGTGGCACCTTAGTAATAGACAGAATAGAAGAAGACAACATGTATCTCTTTAGAACATGAATATTTCATTTATTTTAACTTATTAGATTATGTGCATCACATAAAGATTTTTGCGTAGACATTCCATTTCTTTTCCAGGAAAGTGTTTACCTTACTATTGTACCTTGGAAGATCTTCCTTAGCTGTCTCACTATTTTACTTGATAGAAATACCAAAATATTGTTCAGTTTGGTCCTTTCTGTGATTCACAACTCACAAGTTAGTCTCTGTCACACGGTAATTTGTAAGAATGGTTTGTCCAAAATGTTCCTTTTCTCATCTAATGCTGATTCATTACTACAATCTAGAAGAAACACTAGTGTGTTCCTTAGGATAATAATCTAGTATTTCAAACCGATCAATTTGAGGCAATATTAATTGCCCATTCTGAATTCCTGATGGAAGAAAATACTTGCTATCCCAATACATCATTGTGTACTCAAACAGTGGATGTATCAACTTGCTGCATTACTCTTTCAGTGTCCTTGAGAGAATTTTGGTTTGATCTGCAACCAAATTCACTTCAAATCTGACAGTATATCTTTGTACGGACATAGGTGGTGGTGGATAGAAGTGCCAGATTACAAAAAAAGGTATGCACTGAGTAGTCTGTACCAAAACTAAGTTTTGTAAAACGTAAGTTAGCTCGATTTGTAGTCCATACAAGTGAAAACTGGTGCATGTCAGCAATAATCAGAATCCCTGATGTCCATTTGGAAATCATGAACAAATTGACCATGCTACGCATGCTTTGCAGGTGCAGGGGAAAGCGGCGATTGTTGAGGTTGAGAGGGGCTCCATGGAGATTCCCATAGAATCTGGGCAGGAGAAGGTGATCACTGGATGCAGTAACTATTTCTGTCAGTCACAAACACTCCAATCTTTCTGCAAACCCTGCAAACATTCACTTGCTACTCTGCTTGTAAGCAGGAACAGATAGGAGGGGAGGCTGTGGAGGAGCAACGGAGCCGGACTACGCCGTTGGACCTCAACATGCCTTGCTGGGACGCAGGTCCTCTGCAGTAAACGTAGATAACATTATCTTTGCACAGCAATCTGAGTCTGTCTAACGTTAGTCGCTACTACTGTCCCCGGTACTAACAGTGTCGTAAGTTACTGTTGCTGGGAAACTACTACTACGCTTTGCTAATCTTTTTTTACTGTAGCCGTTCATATCCAGGATACTGTGCCGTAACTGGAGCACACCAGATTCAAATCAAATGTACTGTGACACCATTGTATTTTAAAATGTGTTTTTCTCCTACTTCCTACTAGTTCTAGTTCATGTTCGGTGGAAAATTGTAAACCAAATAAACCGGCATCGGTATTGGTCGATGTGTACCCGTGGGCTCTGTAATAAGACTGTCCGTGCCTGCAAATTAGTACTGATAATGTGTGTCATGGTTTTAAATAATGTTCTGCCTTAATAATTCCTAGCAATAGTGTACTCCTCCGTCCAAAAAAAAAACTCAAATCCTAGCTATGCTTGTTCAATTTCATAGCTATGATTTGATTCTTTTTAGAACGGAGGGGTACACTATAGTCACAAGAAAGAAACAAGGTAGGTCTTGTTCGGTTAATCCCTTCCTTAAAAGGGACCAAGAAGAACTTAGAGATGATTTATTCCATATCTATTGTGGTGTGAAATTATTCTCTCAATCCCTCCCTATTAGGGAATTAAACGAACAATGCCGTAGTGTTTTTTATCCAGGAACATTCGTCCTCACCTGTATCAAAACCTCTCACAAGTAGTATATTTCGTTTCTCGATCTTATCGACTCAAAAGCTCCGTAACTATAGGGTACATCCTCTAATAAAAAGAACTACTACATATGTTCTCAAAATATAAGAATAAGAAGAATAACCTAGTATCAAGTAAGATATTTTAGAGCACTACGAATACATATGACACATCCGGTTTTATATTCTTATATTTTAGAAAGGAAAGAGTATTTACAAATTCGTAGCGAGAAATTAGTTATTTTTTTTTCCAGAGGTGTACTCCTAAGTTATGAGACATTTCGCTGCTACCTCCGTACCTGATACTCTTGGTACAGATAGAATAGGAGCATGACTGCCTGCATGAGTTCCTGGTGCCTGCTAGGCCATCGGCTATTCTCCACGAAACCCAGAAATTTTACAGGGCTTATGCAGAAAATTAGTTCAAAGCCCATTAAATTCTCGTAAAATCGATCCCTATGTCCCAAAGTAAGCCAGACCATCTTACATATTTTCAAAACATTAGAGTGGAACATTGTTTTTTTTTCGTTTATATTTCTATTAAAATTATCGGTAGGAGTATCAACCTCCTCATTCATAAGTGTCCCCACCGTACCCCCATGCAATTCTCTTTTCTGAAATTCTCCTTCAGAACGGACGAATTTTACATCCTTCCCTAAAAACGAATGGATGGATGAATCCGAAGAAATTCGGCGCAAATCTAACCAAATTTTTGTATAAAAAAAGGATTATTTCTACGTTCAGCACTGACCTGGGACGCTCACCGGACACTGGTTTTCCTGCTGCGATCTGCGAGAGCTAGCGACGATCGAGGAAGAGAAGAAGAACACAAGAATCAGCGGAAGAGAAGAGACAAAGCTAAGCTCGTTGGCGTGAATGCGTGATGCCGCAGCTCGATCGGTTTCAGTTCGTTTTCCCGCTTATCCGGAGGAGAAATACGGGGCGTTGGTGGAAGCTGGGGGAGATGCCACGCGTCGTCGGGCCGCCGTAGGAAGTGGGCGTGCCACGTGGAATTTTTAGTGGCCTCTCTATCTCGTCTATCCCCGACCTTGCCGGCTTTTCTCCCGGTCTCGGAATTAATGTAGCCAAAAGAAATACTCCATAAAGTACGGAATAGTAGAAAAAATTCAAGAAAAAACCACATATTACATATTAATTAATTAAATTGATTAACTTTCTTTTTTTCTATTATACAAGGATAGGGCACAACTTTAATTAGATGGAGATTTTCTGATAGGATTGTTGTTTGAATAAATGTATCCATTTTTTTTGTTGGTTATTTGTCTTCCGTTTCATCTTATCGTAGCTATTTACTCTGGATTTAAGTCAATAATTATGTAATAATTGGTTATAACTTATATTGAAGTGAAGGTCGGATTTCATCCATTACCTAGAAACAAGGATAACGCACCAGAGCGCACACCATCACAAATGCATACCACGCTCATGTGTCGGCATGAGTGTGTCGGCGAATGGCATATTTATGGCCGCACTAAATTCTGGAATCTCTCAATGTGCCGATTTCGCTCCCCTGTCATTCTCAGTGCTCCGGAATCGGAATGTAGCTAAAAGAAAAATACAAAAGTGATCTACCGTTGTGGTTCAGTTTGTCAAAGTTTAATGATTCATCATTATCATTATCTTCTTCTATAATATAACGACGAGTTTATCAATTATTATACAATATGCTATAATCTGTACTTTATCTGAAATACGCTTAAACACATATAGCTAGCAATTGATTTATCACATTCAATTTTTATAAAAAAATATGAACTTTTTACATAGCGTCCTTACACAACATGAAAAAAGTTTATATATAAGTTTTAAGTTTTCTTTTGGTATTTTATTTTTTTAAAAAAATACTTTTGTGGTATATGAGAGAATTGTCTACACAAAATATAATAGCACAATATTTTGGGTAGAATATGAAAGACGATTTACATTAAAAACATCAACAAAAAAAATATTCTATATAACATATAATGGATAACAATAAATAGAAATGCAAAAATCTTAAAAATTTATACGCAAACTTCCACATTATATAAAGAGGTTAAAAGTCATAATATTTTTAAAACTTTTGACAGGATAAATCATTTGTTAATAATCTTGTAGGTTTATAAGGGTATTTTGGATTAAGAAAAAATATCAGTCCAATGATATAAACAAATTGATAAACTCGCCGGTGCTTTTTCAATTGGCGAGTAAATTAACGGCCGAAGAACAAAAAGTAATTAACAGATTGTGTAATCCGTGTGATCTGATAACTGACCACACCAGGCAGTAGGAAAAAAATAAATAAATAAACAATGTTAATCTTCAGACGTGGCACTGGCAAATAAAATACTATCTGTGATTCCTCGATCTTGTATAACTTATTTTAGGTATTTATGTAGCATATAAAAGAGGAATCACATATCTAAAAGATAGGTGCATCAGAAAAAAATTACATAGCACGTATGATGATGTACATAATAAAAACATTAACACAAGAGCATTCTATAGCATATAAAACATAAAATATATTTTTTTAAAAAATAAATTAATACATGCAAAATAAAAATCTTGAAATATATGCACTTCTATATTATATAAGGAGGTTATGTAAAAAAATTATATTTTCCGAAACTTCTATATGGGCCAATCAATTGTAATATCTTACATGTTTTGAAGGGCATTTGGATATTTTTAAAAGTATGTACCCAAATGATATATTATACAAGAAATTAACAGTTAATAGCGTATTGAAAATATAAAGTAGATGTTAAATAAAGTAAAATCAGTGTTATAGAATAAATTCACTCATAAAAATATCATATTGGTGATACCTCGATCTGCTTTCTTTTTGGCAGGCGCCCGCAACACACGTATACACACTACGAGCACCTCAAAAAGACTAGGCCGACATATATCAAAATTAACGAAGTTTTATTTTTTTCGAGAACGTGCAAAAGGATTGCACGTCAATATATTAAAATTAACAAAGTTAACATGAACGCCATCGTCATACCTCGACCTGTCCTCTTCTCTTTTTTTTCCTTTTTTTGCAAAGGCACCCACAACACGTGCACACTGATCCCTATGAGAACCTCAGAAGATTGGACTGAAATATCTTAAAATTAACAAAGTCACTATGGACCATCGTTGTCGATAGGTACGTCGCCTACCACTTAAAAAAATAATTAGCTGTAAATGTGAGCACATATATCAAATCTAGGATTTGAACCCCAGATATACTGGTTTGAGCATAAGGAAGTTAATCAGTTGAGTTACGCTCACTTTGTACTCGACCTTTTACATTAGCACTGTCTTGTTCAATTTTTAGTTAACCTTTTATTTTTCCAGGATTAAGTGTATGATAGCAGTACATTTTGTGCTAGTTAGGTTCATAGGATTTCCAAATCAAAGGTATAGAAAAACTAAAGGATTAGAATGTCATGTGCACTTCATTCCTTAGGAATTTTAGCAAGAGGCCTCACCTCATGCTAAGAATACTATGGAATTAGCTCGTAAGACTACAATCCTTATGAATTTGGTAAAATTATTCCTATGAAATTAATGATGCATATAGGAAAAAAAATTAAGGATTCAATTCCTATAATAACCCTATGAAAATCCAATACACCGAATGAGCCCCTAGTTGGTTTAGGCTGTGTTCTTCCCCCACCTTTCCAACTCATCTCTCTCGTTTTTCACGCTTCCGAAACTACTAAACGGTGCGTATTTTGCAAAAAAAAAAAACTCTATAGGAAAATTGATTTGAAAAGACATATTAATCCAATTTTTAAGTTTATTTTAGCTGATACTTAATACTCATGCACTCATCGTCGCTCCGTGTTGCATGTTGGGAGTGAGGGTTTGGTCCGAACTTAGCCTTAGGGCCCCTTCGAATCGGAGGAATGATAAAACAAAGGAATACGAAAACACAAGATTCTAGCAGGAATAAAATTGTAAAATAGAGGATTGCAAAACACATGAATGACCGGTTGATTGGACCACAGGAAAAATATAGGAATCAGATAAGAGAGATAGACTCTTAAGGAAATTTTCCAAGAGGTTAGACCTCTTGCTAACTTTCCTTCAAAATGTATATAGAATTACCCATTCTATAGGAATTTTAAAGGATTAGATATGATTCAATCTTTTGGTTCAAAGTTCTTCCTAGGATTTTTTTTCATAGCATTAAAATTCTTCAAAATTTCTATATTTTTTCTATAAATAAAAGGGACCCTCAGTGTTATAGTGTGTAGTAGTTTAATGCCTATCTTCACCTTACAAATTTTTAATGTTTGTATACATTTAGCGTGATCGGTGAAAATCCTGCGGGCGCCACCCGCCGCCGTGTAGAGCCGCTGGAACCGCCGCCGTGTAGTGCTGCTGGTGCTGGAACCATGTCTGCACGTGGGCGCGACACACGTCTCAAGGCTGTGTCTGTACGTCTCAAGGCTGTGTCTGTACGTCTCACTGCCTCGTGGGCCCCCACGTAAGTAAGCCGGTCGGAAATCGAGGACCAGAGGCGACGACGCTCATCCATCCTCCGCGCCACGGCCTCGAACCAAAAAAGAATCTAGAATCTTCTTCCCTTCCTCCCTCCCCAAAAGAGAAAACAAAACAAGAAAAAAAAGAAAAAGAATCTTCCCCTGCCGACAGTGGGCCCCACCCCCCACGGGGTGGCGGGGCCGCAGAATCCGGCAAAGCGGCGGCGACGGCGAGGGGATCGGGCGCGGACGCGGAGAGGAGAGAGACAGCGATGGCCGCCGCCCGTGGTTGCCTCGCCTCTCGAGCCTACATAAGGGGGCGCGCGGCGCATCTCCGGGCTTCGGCGCGTCGGATTGGGAGGTCGGGATTGGGAGGAGGATGGGGAGGCGGGGGCGGGTGGTGCTGCGGCGGATCGAGGACCGGGTGCGGCGCGGGATCTGCTTCCGGAAGAGGCTCGCCGGGCTGGAGAAGAAGGTGGAGGAGCTCGCCGTGCTCTGCGACGCCCACGTCGGCTTCGTCGTCCTCTCCTGCTCCGGCGACGACGCCAACCCCCACCACTTCGCCGCGCCCGCCACGTACGCTCCATTCCTCTCTCTCCCTCTCCCCCTTCTCCCTCCGAATCTGCTCGGTTGACGGAGTGTAGTGGCTATCTTTGGCTCAATTTTGATGGAGTGTGTTCAAATGGTTGGTAGCTCAGCTCGATTTTGACTATTCCAAGGGCTTGCCTCCGCAGTGTTATTTTTTTAAAAAAAATTAAATCATGTTCATCTCATTTTTCTCCATTTTTTTTTAATTTTCACACGACATTAGAAGAGCGATCCGGCCGGCCAGCAAAATGTTTCCTTGCGTATGTGCGCTTGCAGTGAGTGATCCTTGCTATTATTCTTCTTCTGCTCTTCTTCTGGAGTAGTCGCTTTGTGTCTTTTGTGTAGTGAGCTAGTTAATGTTCTAGTGTTAATTGTCTTCTGCTTTCAGACATCTAGAGCTTCTGTTCCATTGAGAACTTGCTGAAATTAATGCTTCTTTTCAGATAAACATAGAATCCCCGATATAAGTTAGAAGAAACAGGTGCTTGTTTGTTGTTGTTGTTATGGTTTATCGATAGAACCCAAAATCCAAGCAGCTCATTCACCCGTTGAACTTATCAGGCGATTCAGACCTCAACTTCGTTGGATATCTTTATGTGTTTTTAGTTTTGCATGTATTTCATTAACACCTGCGGATGCTAAACGGGATTAAAGCCATGGGGAAAAAAATAGTTGAAAGAACTTTCAGAAAAGAGTTTGTTTTGAGATGTTTGTCGATCGAGCGAGCCACCATTTGTTTCAGTTTAGAATGTAAACCCACATGCAATAGTCAATATTTGTGATACATACTAATAACAGTGTGTTAGTACGCATATGCATATGGGCAATTGAATTGGGGGTCTAGTGTTTATAGGAGTAGTACTATTGAGGCCAGGGATACCCATTGAGGCAAGGTGACGTATCTATGATTTGATGTGCATTTTTTGGATGATTTGTAGTTTTGGAGTTAATTTTTATATTTAGTTTGCTCTGCCATATGAGATGTAATTGTTCAGCTTATAGAAATTTGCCCAAGATCAAAACCAGAAACTATCTTTTGGATTGATCAGTCTATTGATGTAGTCAAGTTGTAATTAAGTTGTCTTCTTCACCTAGAAATAATGACTAGCAAACCATTTAGGCAAAGTAGCAGTTGACTGGTTTATATAAATGCCTTCGATTGCTTCTCTAAGCGGTTGGGAGTGAACTACATGTAGTAGATCATTTAGACGCCCTGCAAAATAATTAAAGTAACCATATTGTGATACCATAAATCGTTTCCAATATAAAACGTAATAAAAAAAAGCGCTGGTGTTATAGGGACTATGAGACATGTATCTATAAGTTTGAGAAATTTTCATGTATACTAAGTTTCATGTCCTCCATCCAAAAGTCTAAAACATATTTTATTTTTAGTTTTTTCCAAATAAGATGGACATATTTGTAGTCTCTATGCATCTAAGACTTAAATGGAGTTATCTTTTCGTTTTACGGTGCTAAATTAAATTGTTGACCAGAAACCGAGCAGTCATCTTAATACTCATTAGTTGCATGCATTTGATGTTTGTTAATATGGGATGAGTTAATTTTTCCTTAGTTTTGGTGACAAAACAAATATACCTTAGACTTTTGAATGGAGGGAGTATTAAATAATACTATAAAATGTGTATCTCCTACAAGTACCACATGGGACCTTGTAATTCTTCACTTTTGTCTCTCACCTAACGGATATCACACAAAGTAAGAAGTGCCCCTATTGTCGAAATCCCTTTTCACCTAACAAACGCCACACATAGATCCAAGTGCCCCTACCCCGAAGTCACCATTCATGGTGCTCATTGAGGTACCGGTGTAGGGTCAAGATTGCCAACAAGACAAGAGAAAGAGGGTAGGGTGGGTGGTGGAGTTGAATAGGTGGTCTTGAAAACTCATTTGGCCAAAATAATTTCTTATAGGAATTAAAAGCATATTTTTTTAAAAAAGGGATCCAATGCCTAGGCTTTGTCTAGGGCACCAACAACATAAATCTAAGTCAATTTTGTAGACATTTTGTAGACAATTCAATTATAGGAATGTAAATTGCACAAATTAGTGTTCAAAATAATGAGCGCAAGAGAGACATCCAATGTATTTATGTTTGGAAATATTGATTTCCGACTTGTGGAGGTAAGCTTTCCGCAATTCTTCTACCAAAACACTGGATCTCAACACGAGAGATGAGCTTGGTCTAGAACTGGCACTAAAATTGAGCTTGTTGGGCCTCGACAACTAGAAATAGATCATCCCTACATTTTGGGCTGGTGAGATAAAAAACCTTCATAATCAGCGGTTCCGTGTTCTCCACAATAGGTGTGAGAGAAGCAATAGGTGGATAATTTTTGCCTAAATTTATTTTGATTTATCAAATGAGGTGTAATAGTTTCCACAACTACATTTGCACAAAGGCTTAAAATATACTTCCTCCGTCCCAAAATAAGTGTAGCCATGAGTTTTCGCGCCCAACTTTGATCGTCCGTCTTATTTGAATTTTTTTTATAATTAGCATTTTTGTTGTTATAAGATGATAAAACATGAATAATACTTTACTCGTGACTTATGTTTTTAATATTTTTCAAAAAAATTTCAAATAAGACGAATGGTCAAAGTTAGGCATGGAAAACTATGGTTGCACTTATTTTGGGACAGAGGGAGTAGAATAAATGGTACCTCCACATGTTTTCACTTTACACATGGATTAACTAATAATTTGACTTTACACGAGGATTGAAATGATAAGTTGCATCACTACCATAAGCACTTCAGATGTGGACCTTGTATGATCCTGACAAGCTTGAACCATTTTTATGATTGATTGAATGGAGTTTGATGTCTTTGACATTTTTTTTCTTGTCTATACTAGAGAAATTCCCTTAAGTTTTGAAGTTTTAGGATTGATGTTTGTGACAACATTTTTCTACACATTTTATGGGTACAATGCTTAGTATATTATAATGCTATCATAAAAAACACCTACTTTGTAAAGACACATTAACGAGACTATATGAAATATTGTAAACAAATATGCTATGTCCTAGACGCTTCATTTCATTGTCATTAACTAAATGTGGCACGCAATCATGCATATGGCTTTGCATATTCGTGGCCATAGATCTTATTTTGGCCAACACTAAAATATTGTTTCAACTTTAACCATGAAGGTGTATAAAATATTCTTAATATCCCCCCCTTTCACTAAAATATTCATAGTGTGTCAAGGTGATAGCGATACTAGATGTGAGCTATGGTTGAACCAAGAGCATTTCTTTTATGTGAATGTGCTTTAATAGTGTAATCACTATTACATGGACCTACCAAAGTAATCTAAATTGTAATTGTCAGTTCATAGAACTCTTCCTAATTATTAGCTTTGCAGAAGCATCTCTTCACTTTGATTGTTTTCATGAAGTTAGGCGTTGGTCCCATCATACTAACCTAGACATTAGCATGGTGATTGAAGGGTCCTTACTCCTACAATTCTATGTCTACTTTTGCACCATTAGTTCACATGCATTGGGAGGATGAAGGGGGCAGGGGGTTAACAAAAATCGTGATGTTCTCCAACTAGTTGACATGATACAAGCAAGGGTCTTCCTCCCAAATTACGAAGGAGTTGCCTCCTTCTCTACTGTGGCATAACCCCTTGATAACTAAGCAAGAATTTTCAAGATATTCTATGTTCATCAATATGACCATAACATGGCATCAATCAAGATTAAAGTAGAAGCAAAATTAAGCCTCAATATCTTCCCTACCTTCAATTCTGGAAATTGTTTTACATGTATTTTTGTTTCTTATTTTCTGCCCTTTGTTGATATTTGGTATATCGTAAAGTTATCTTTTGCATTTTGGGGATATTTGTTAGCTTAATTTTGATTATGTATTTTTTTTACAATGCACTTATGTAGTTCTTGTAAAGTGGATTTTGATGAATCATCTCCACCCTAGGTCCCCTTCTCTTGTACTCCCTTCACTAGCGAGCACTCTAGTCTCGGCTGCCACTCCATTGCTTCGGTCACCCCCTACTGTCGTTGATTCTCCTCATCCTCCATCTACACTATATGTCGTATTACGACTTCAGTTGCCCTCTAGGATGGAGTTCATGCAGTGGTTCTTCCGAAGGACTCAACCATCAAGGGTAGATTGTGGAAATCATTGATCCCAAACGAGGATTTAGTCACTTCATATACGGTTGGTATGCTATTAACCTGGAACAACAAAGATGAGGTTGTCTACTTTGCGGATGGAGGTCTACAATCCTAGTTGCATGTCTTGTTGACATAGGTTAACAAATCCAAACATCATAGTCACTATAACCTATGCTTCTTTGGTTATTTTCTATGACTAACATCATGCGAAGGCCTTCTCTATTGACTCTTTTAGATGTTGCCACTGGTAGCTCAGTTGATTGCTAGTATCGTGAGGAAGTCTTCGCCACGGAGGTGGAGGCATCAGAGGTTCGCAAATTGAGAAATGTAGGTGCCCTAGCATAACCTTTGGTCACCCACCTCTTGCATCATAGCCTAATTACCAAGGACCTCGACTGTCTCTACTTTAGTTGCTTCTCTGTCAATCATATCCATGTAGTTTGTTGTCGACTATCGTGATGCTTTGGATGTGGAGAGTCCGACCACACATTGAAAGATTGCTCACATTTCTGCCTCTACTACTCAACATCCTATGGGTCATTTTGCACAACCTTTGCATTGTCTGGAGCTTCTACATCTTCGTCAAGGGGTTTTTTATTAGCTAGTGTGCAATAGAGACCACCGGGGCCTAAGAGAATTTGCTTGCCTTCATGGCATAATTTCAGAAGGCCATTGTGGCACCCTATCTATGTGGTTGTTGAGTCACGTACTCAGTACACATTGAACGCCAATAAGGGAATGCCTAAATCTCCATCTGTCACTGCCTTCGATAGCCTTCTCCTCCCCTCCCTCCCTAGCACTAGTGGAGGGCAATGGGGCACCATGAACAACTTGTCACTATCAGGCCGACGTGTGAACAATTATTTTGTGTTGCAACCTGAAGACCCCTTATTCTAGTGAGTAAGGAGACGTGTGTCTTTAACTTGTCCATCTAGATGCACTCAATAAACGTTGCACTCCATAATGTGTTGGTAGCTAATGCCTTTGCCTCACGCTCGTCAATGAGTGTAGATGAGATGGAGGTAGCACTAAGAACCGAATGGAGCATCTCACCACTAAGATGCTTAGTTCCCTCCTTCACAAGAACTTCCTCATTGGTGTCCAGAACTCATAGCTTTTAGACTTGACTCTTTGCAATAGCCTCCTCTATGCCGCAAATTTCAAGCTTGCCCTCAACCCATGGACTAGGCTAGGCGAGATATTGCGACACCTCATCCATATGCATCTTGAAGGTTCTTGCTAGATCAAGTCAATTGACCTAGAAACCATGGCATTCTATTACGTCGAACTTTTAGATGATTGCTTGCTAACAAATCCATGCGCAATCGCCAAAGCATATAATAAGACTCAATTCATTTATGAGTAGGCTGAAGATCCAACTAGTATTGTTTGCATGTCCGGTGCATGCGCAATCACTAAGGAGAAGACCGTGGCCATCTCTTGGTAGGTTGAAGATACATCTAGTAGGAGTAAGATGTTCCTTGATTACAATGGAGCTTTCAACAAACTACGGTTAAGGACCGAGCATAATAGTCGGTGGCTTCCTAGAAGTTTGCACCATCGAGCGATGAATGTGGACATGGTGGACTATCATCCTCTTACTACGATAATTGCGACACTCATTGTAGGCACTTCTTCAGCACACTTTTTACACAAACTTTTTACACAAAGGGGAGCTCACTTCCAGTGATAGACCAAACTGATACCTTTTAGTCGAGAAAAGATCATAGGGGACACTTGTCAATATGGTGTGGTTGCAATTTGTGGTCTACCATCGTTGTAATCATGCGCGGTGGGAAGCATGACGATGATGATAGCAACGACAATAAAAAGGGCCCAACCACGTGAAAAATTCTTTTTATTGGCAAAAAAAGTTGTACAAACCCATATTTCCTCTCCTCAAACAAGTTGGCCTTCTCATATCTTGAGGATGGGTGTTGTTTTTCAATATCCTGATATTTCGATGATATGAGATAACTATTTTGCTCATGTAGACTCCATGCAAGTGCATCATCATCGAACCCACTTTGGTTTGGACCCAAGGATAAAATATAGATGATTTTAATAGTTGATGGACCAAAAGTAGGTGAAAATTGGACCAAGGCCATAGTTGAGGGATCAACTACGGACTTTTCTCAGTTATATAAAGAGATGTTAGCGAGCAAACTACAACTACATGAAGTTTTGATCCTTAGCGGTTGACACACCCGTTGTGTATGTGCCAAGTTGTTGCTCTTTGTGGCACACGGTCAACTTCAGCCCTACAAGCAATAAAAAAAATAAGCAAGAGCAAGATGAAGGCTAGCCAAACTTTGTGAATATAAGATGAGGATTTTAATCTGAACACAAACTTGGTGAATTTCCAAAACTAAGAAATGGGCAATCTTGCCGACGCATACATTACACGGAAAAGTCGAATATGACAAACGGGAAGTCTTATATTTACATGGGAACCCTTAAGGTAGGGATGCAAGTGGGTAGTTCCGCTACCCACATAAAAACCCGCTTGCTAGTTCATTTCCCACATGGTAGTATAAAATTTAGAAAAAAAAATAAACTAAAAGTGAGATAAGCGGGCTAAAAATACCCGCTTGCCCGCCCCGCTTGCATCCCTACCTTAAGGGGTGACTACCTATTTATAGGATAAGGGCTAGGAGGTGCTACATTTCCCATTTTCCCCTCGTTTCCAAGAATAGTTCGACATTGTTACATTCATTATAGCCGACTTAGGAGTTTGGAGGTGGACCCAGATCTACTGGAAAAAGGATGAAGAGAGTTTTTTTTTCCATCAATTAATTAGGACCCAAAGCAAACTTCTGGAGCAAAAGTCATGCTTGTTTCTAGTCGTGGTTGTCTAGGAGACCAAACTAGCAAAGTGGTACTTTCATCCTTTTGCTTTATGTTCCTTCATTTCATTCCTAAGCATAATAAAATCAAGTAACATTTCATTATATTCTATAAATCATGTTTGTGCAAGCCTAAGAACGAATTTACCTAATAGATCAATTGACGTGCATGAGGTTGGGTGAGTCATCTTTGTATCATATATTCAACTTAAAGGATAGTTGAACTACTAGTGACCATAAGCATGGTAGGGATGTCCATATCAATAGGTCTATACAAGGGAACCTCCTAGGTTGACACATTGCATGGTCTAGTATGTTTTCCTCTACTTGGAAGGGTAATAAAACATATGTTCATTGCCCAAGTTGGAAGTCCTCCATTAGGGTCCCGCTAATTGGTCGACTAACTATGTAGGAGGAAGCAATGGGCTGGTGGATGCCGAGAGACATTCACTAAACAACATACAAAGCAATCACCTATGGCGGTGTCTCGTCCTTCCTTTTGATAGTCGGGATGGACTCTCTTCTAGCGAATCAGTCATCTTGAGTTAGAGCAAACACAAGATATGGGATTTGTGAGACAAAAGGTTTGATTTGTGTGGCTTGTGTTTTGGCTACCAAACCAGTCAATATCTACTCGTTGATCGAGAAGGTAGTTTGATCCAAAGGATGGATGTACCCTGTCTTTAGGAGCCATTGGATCAACTTTCTCGCCCTAGCAAGCTCTGATCAAACGCACTTCTCCAAGGTCACCAACTCAAGGCATGTTCGTGGGCCATCAAAAATCATAGTGGCCATATGGCTCGGATTCCCTAATGTTCCCAACCCCCGAAGATCGCTTTTGCCTGTGGAGCGAATTTGCCTTAGGCTAGGCCGCTAGCATACTTATGATAAGCAAACAAGCTCCCCGACCAAATCTCGCAACTGACGAATGAGTAATGGTATTTACACAGGATGGATCCAAGATATCCTCAAAGATCACTTTTACTCTTTGACAACTAACATCTCATAGCAATTCCCCGCTAGAATCCTACATGGCATTCTCGAAGCATTTGGGCATGATATTTCTGCAAAGGCAGGGCAAGGTTTTGATGGTAGGTATTGAAACTTTACACTATAATATGTCATTGGTGAAAACTAGGATGTATCTTTTTAGTTTTATACTTAAATGGAGAGATATTTTCTAAAAACATGGTATTCAATTGAATGCCCATGATCCCCTCTAGACCCACCCCTGTCTTTCTGTTGTGGGAACTAGCTCATATACGGTAGTTACTGAGTATAAACAGATCTTGTCGAAACTTCTAAGAAACGAACATATCCAAGCCATTAGGCCCTAGCGGAGTTGTTCAATTTCGATGTCCCTGGAGACCCTTAGATAAGGAGCACAATAAGGTTTTTGTCACTCTCGCACCTACATGTAGAGGCTTTGTTAGCCGATGTGTGGTTGTGAACCATAGTTTCATGAAGAGTAAATATGAGGGGGGCTAAGCATGTTGGTAAAATGAGAAGCTATCTGCACATGGTCAATGGAACTAAGTGTTTGGTCATCAGCCTCTAGGAAAATGAACTAGATGATCGCTTCTACTACTTCTCATGCTGCAATACTAGGGGTATTCGACATCAGTGACATCCATGATCATCTTCCATGGGGAATTATCTCAAAACAAAGCTCTCATTCCCATATGGAGCAAGCTATTGGACTACAATCAATTGTGATCCACGGGATGACGTGGATAAAATCCATTTGTTTGATGAGATCAGAAACATTAGATTGACCACTGACCCTTGGATGTTGGTGGGCGACATAACCTTGATCTATCAAAATTAGGATAATAATAACTCTTTTTTCCAATAGGCACATGATGGGTCTTTTTCGTTGCATTTTGGATGATCTAGAGCTAAAGGAACTCAGTCACAATAGGCGCAATATCAATAGGTTGAATGATAGAGAAAGGCACATCTTGGTGTGATTTAATCGTGCTTTCCCCTACCTATCATGGGAAAACATGTTTTCCTAATAACTTCCTCCTGCGCGCCCTCTCTCCTATGGTCTTTGACAATAGTTCACTATTCCTAGAAATATCCTACTCAACACAGAGCAAAGGAAGGTTTCACAAAGAATATTTCTAGTGCAAAATAGGAGGTTTCCACCAAATAGTAAAAAAGCTTAGCTGGACCAATGCTCGATCGCCACTCATATTCACTGTCGAGATAGACATTTGCATCAAACTACTAGGGAATTATAGAGTTGAACTAACAAGAAATTACATAACATCAGTATGTAAATCTCCATAGTTAGCAAGGTCCTACCGTAGACAAGAATCCTCGAGGAGAAATTGAAATTCTCATTACTAGAGTGATTGGTGATAGGAGTTCAAAATGGAATTACTAGTGCTTTGTTCCCTTCCGAAAAACAATAGCCTGGCAACAAGTGAGGATTGCTTTGATCAAAGAAGGTGGTGCAAACACTACTTTCTTTCATCACCACACAACTCTCCGCAATTGGCACACCTTCATCTAACAACTCTTAGATAATACCATACCATATGGTCGCAAGAAGAATGGGCCTTGTTGGCGCATTAGTCCACAAGCCTAATGGGTACTCCACAGGACTAACCCAACTCCTTGAATTTAAATTTCATTGAGGCAAAAAGGGCAAGTATGCATAGCTATAGGCCAAGTCCTCGAAGAAAGAGGTGTGGGTAGAAATTTAGGCAAGACGAGAAGAGAAGACAAGGACCTGATGATTTCTTGAGCCTCTTCTATCACCAATGATGGCAAACAATAATGAAAGATATCCTGACGGCAACCAACCGACATTTCTGAATAGATGTAACTAGCTTTAAGAAGTCGAATCGGCCATTCATCCCATTGATTCTTATGAAAACTAATGCTACTACTTTATGGTATTATTGGACAATAAGCTTCCTTCTCATCTTCTCCAAGTTGTTCCCGAATATCTTGGCACTTCAACATGCACTACTATGAAGTTGATTGTGAAGAACTAGAGTGCCTTTATAAAAGGCCGCTTCACACATTACAACTTCGATTAGTACACCAAACAATGAAGAAGCTACACAACGTAAGAATGCCATTTCTTTTTTTTTTTCAAATTTGGTAAGTTCAAGCATTCAAATCATTTCAATGGTAATTCCTCATGAACGGAATAATAAGGAGTCCAAGGAGACCCCTTGTTGCCACCAATATTCATATTGGTAACGATGCCTAAAACACGTTCTTCAAGAAGCATAACACCAAGGGCTCTTCTCCCTACTAAACATTCTTCATAGAGTAGCCCTTCTCATCAAGCCAACACGCTTGAAGCTATGCAAAACTAAGGAGATCCTACGAATCATTGGGGAGCATTGGTCAAGCAAACTACTCTGAATGATCAGTGGAGCAAATACATTGCAACAATGTCAAGCCAACAATTATCACAAAGGAGTCCCCATTTGAATTGCTATGAATCTACTCATTCACTAGGCAGTAAGAACCACAACCTGAATACACATACACTCGAGCTGGTTGAGTAGGAAAGACGTACTGTAGGCCTGTAGTAGATGCTTCAAGAAGCCAAAATCATGTGCCACCAATGGTTCAATGTGAAGCACGGTACCAGAACCTTAGTTCAAGAATTATCCGATGACAGCGGCATGCCAAGCAAGAAAGAAAGTGTTGACAAGTAACCTTATGAGGGGATCGCTAGGCACTAAATCCCATGGGAGGGTAGGTCATCCTCCCTGCGGCGTTGAGCTTTCCGTGTAGCGGCATGAGTCGTGCCTCTATGTCTTGAGTTTGGGGACAAGAAAAAAGAGTAGGAGGTAGTGGCTGGGGTAGAATGGCAAGGAAAATGAAAGGTATTTGGGATTAGTATGCACCAACATGTGGCTATACATATGTTTGGCCTACTTGTCAGTCATGTTGGGCCTCCAATGGGGAATGGGGATGGAGAAGGGGGAAACACCCTGGCCCAACATACCCGATAGGATGATCATGTGACCTATTTCCTTTCACATGGGGGGAATAGTTGGCCCATTTCCAACACCTAATAGAGGAATTCCCTGACAGGTAATGGGGTACGGAGCCTCATTGCGGTCCCTAACTGCAGGTATCCCACACATCCTAGTAAGTAAATCAATTTAGTTATATGTTCTATCTAGCCTGTAACTCCAACTAGCCTGTAACTCCAAAGAATGATGCAATAGATGAGTCGGGTCGAAGCTAAATCCTTAATAGCCATCATGCCTAGCGCTATCGCTAAGCATAAGGCAAGAAAATGATTGGCTGATTTTCTTACAAATATCTAGGACTACCTATGGGCATATGAAAAAAATTTACGGCCAGTCATTGATAAGGTCATGAGGAGATTGTTGGGCTAGAAATTAGAGCAACTCAACCCATTCGAACCCAATTAGAAAATCCGAGTTGGTGCAAGCTAGAAATCAGAACAACCAACGATGAATAACTTGGTTCAAACATATTATATTTAGTTTTTTATGTTCAATTTAGGGGTATATGAGGTAAAAATTGCAAGTATCAAGTTATTTAACTTTCAATTATCAACATACTCTTGCGCACATAACCTAGATGGTCATGAATTATATCCTTTCCTTTCGCGCGAAGCAAAAAATATATATATTTATCACCGGTTTATTTTGGTCTGGTCTTTTTAACTAACTGATCATTGCATGCTATGATCCTTTTTTTTTCTTCTCGTCTGGCTTTTGTCATTAACTCATTATGAAACAGACAAATTGTACCAATTAAGTCAATCCTAACTTCTATACCAATTTACCTACTAGTCGCCATGAAGCCAACTAAATGGACTACCAAGCCAATTAACAAAACCACAAGAAGGTTCTTTCTGAGAGGTCATGGGACCATGGCCATGCCAAGGGATAGCGTTGTTGGCTAGCTTGGTCTAATGTGCTCACCAACTTCGCATAGAGGATGGTTATTCACAATCTGGAAATACAAGGACTATAAGGGTGAAATGGCTTTGGCACTAGTTCAACGCTAAGAATCATAGTTTGGGCTACAAAGAAGAACGTCAAAAGCAATGTCCGCAT
Source organism: Oryza sativa Japonica Group (assembly GCF_034140825.1). Lineage (NCBI taxonomy): Eukaryota > Viridiplantae > Streptophyta > Magnoliopsida > Poales > Poaceae > Oryza > Oryza sativa. The sequence goes on from NC_089038.1 coordinate 19,410,309, forward strand.
TCTTCAAGCTTGGATCCACTTTCATTTGTAGAATAGCAAGTAATATCTTGTGTTCGAGGGACAAATGGATTGACACATAATGTGTTGAATTCATTTTCCCAACACTGTATCAACACATTTGTAAGTCCATATGCCAGAAAAGGGAAGCGTTAAACATGCTATAGTTTTGGCATTAGACCTGTGACATAAGGGTGGCTGTTGAGATGCAAGGGCTTGACCCAAGCATTGTGGTGATCTATAATACCCCGGTCCATTAGTAGTGAAGGCATGCGTGGCCCATGGTGTGGGGATTAGTCCCACATGAAAAGTGTAGCTAGGTTGTTGCTAGCATATAAACTCACACATTCCAACCAGGGCACCTCCTTTTACAGAGGATTGAATTGTAAGTAGGATGCTACGCATATGCGGCCTCAACCTTCAGAAAGAGCATAGGCCCATATGGTCCATGGTGTGGTGTTGGTGGGACTAATCCCATATGGAGAGTTTAGATAGGTTAAGAACACTGGTTTGGAAGGAATGAAATAATCACATCTTCAATCCTGATAGCAAAAACCGGTCACAACTGATTATGGCGATGACAAAAGGAGCAAAGCAGTGGGCCGCAGCTGGAGCAAAAGTGCTTCATCTGGTGCCCTGAAAGTGCAAAACTTGTGTTTGGTCATGAAATGGTTATATGAAAATTAAGCTGTAATCTAAGATACTGGTGGGTGGCCTTTTGCATGCAGGCCGTGGTTTTTCATGAACTTCATCCACTTTTCTCTTACTGCAATGATATGCAAATCTTTTGCGTTTTCGGGAAATAAAAGAAAAAGAGAGAGCATCCACCTATTCACTTTTATGACTCTTTTTTCTTCAGCCTGTAATTGTTCCACTCATTTTCTCTATAACTTCATGTCACTTACTCAGCAACATTTTTTGCAGTATTGAAAACATTGTGGAACGTTATGAGCACTCTCAAGCAGCACAAAAAGGAGTACATGGCAGGTGCATTCTGCAAAAGGTAAAATGAGGACAATAGCAACAGAAATAAAATACTATATAAGAAGTGTATTTGTTCTCTTTTTAATGAAGATAAAAAAGATATATAATTTCTCTGATCATGTGCCATAAATTTATTTATACTAGTAGATCAAATCTTCTATGGTTATAACATATTTACCTTTTTCCAGAGTAGAAGCATCATCATTACTTAAGACAAACAGAGTAGTCATTCGTACTGTGTAAAACATTTTAAAAAGTATGGCAAACAGGCGCTGTCAGAAAATTCAACTAATTAAAAGAAGTGTATGGCTAGTTACAAATTTGAAATTTGACCCATGTAATTGTATAAACAAAAAAAAGAATGAAGTTGTGATTTTAGTGATTTTATCTGATAAGTTAACTATATATCATGCACACTTGCACAGATACACTTTCATTTATGAAATTTTTCTTGCTGATGCTGATGATAATTATTGTACCAGAGGAAGAGCAAGGATTTTCAAGTTCTCAAGGAAACAATAGATAAAGGACCAATCAATGATGACATGCGGTATCTGATAAATGTCTCTGCAAGTAACAACTTTAACAAAATAAAATATTATCGAACATTTGACTAATATGACCAAGTTGCAGACCTATTGATGAAAAAGACATATCCACATTAAACATGGACCAGATTAGCCAAATTGAAATATTATTGGAAGATGAACTGAGGTGGACAAGGGCAAGAAAGGTATGTGGTATCTTAATAATAGACAAAATAGAAGAAGACAACATGTATCTCTGTAGAACATGAATATTTCATTTATTTTAACTCATTAGATTATGTGCGTCACTTAAAGAATTTTTTGTAGACATTCCAGTTCTTTTCCAGGAAAAGTCTTTACCTTACTATTTTACCTTGGAAGATTTTCCATGGCTGTCTCACTATTTTACTTGATATAAATACCAAAAATTTGTTCAGCCTGGCCCTTCCAGTGATTCATAACTCACAAGTTAGTCTCTTTCACATGGTAATTTGGAAGAATGGTGTATCCAAAATGTTCCTATTCTCAGCTGATGCTGATTCATTATTAGAGTCTAGAAGAAACACATTTTGAGTCAATATTAATCAAGTATTTCGAACCAGTCAATTTTGAGTCAATATTAGTTGCCCCATCCTGCATTCCTGGTGACAGAAAATACGTACTATGCCTGTACATCATTGTGAACGCAAACAGTGGATGTTTGAACTTGCGGCATTTCACCATCTTTGAGTGTCATTAAGATAATTTCAGTTTGATTTGCAACCGGTTTCACTTCAAATCTAACGAACTACCTTTGTATGGACACAGGTGGTGGCAGATAGAATTGCCAGGTTGCAGAAAAAGGTATGCACTGAGTACCAGCACTAAGTTTTGTAAAACGTAAGTTATCTCTAAAAGCCAAAAACATACACTGAGCTCGATGTGTAGACCATACGAGTGAAAATTGGTGCATGCCATCTGATGAAATCTCCTCACAAAAGACTAGCTTAAGTTGATCCCTTGGTTTTACCAGACTGACGGCCTGACCGGCAGCAACATTCAGCAAGCACTATTTTGCATAACTGAAAAATTCAGAGATGCACAAGCCGTATGTGTTTCATGCGGGAAAGATTTCTGTGTGCACCTTAATGAGTTCCATTCCCTAGGACCTCCAGTTTATCTTGATAAGTTGATTGCAGCAGCAACACCCTTGAAAGAAAGAGATAAAATTCAGCAATAAACAGAATACCAGATGGCCAGATGGCAATATGGACAAAATAAATGACCATATGCTACGCATGTTCTTGCAGGTACAGAAGAAACCGGCGACTGCTGAGACAGAGAGCAACTCCACTGAGATGCCCTCTGATCATGAGAAGGTGACTCTGATTGCAGTGATTACTCCATCACTCACAACACTCTCAATCTTTCTGCAAAACCTGAAATAATTGTGACACACCTGCTCTGCTTTGTGTGCAGAAACAGGTAGCAGGAGGAAGCCAGCAGAGCGCCGAGGAGGAGGAGGAGGAGATGGAGGTGGTGCTCAGGCACCGCCTGAGCCTGGGCACCGGCGACCGTGACGATGGTGGCGGTGGCGCGGCGGAGCAACGGCACCGGACGACGCCGCCGCCGGCGGTCGACCTCAACGTGCCGTGCCGGGACGCGGGTCAGCTGCAGTAGACGTGGACAAAACACCATTTGTTGCAGCACAGCAATCCGAGCCCATAACACAGCGTAGTAGTAACAGTTTACAGCCGTAAACAATGTTTCGAAGTTATACTGTTGCTGGGAAGTTACTGTGCTAATAATTTTACTACTGTAGCGGTTCATGCCGAGGGACGCTGTGTGTGTCCGTACGTATCCGTATATATATTAATAAGGCTGGCTGTGCCTGCAAATTACTGCTAATGTGCAATGCATGCGAAAGAAGACGCATATGGTTTGGTTATTGATAATCCTTGACCCTAAGACGGTGAGGCTCAAGCATGTCGTGATTGGACGGCCTGTGTGGTTTATTGTATGCATATAGCTGAATCAAGCAAAAGAAAAGAAAAGGGTTTGCTTACACCAAAATATTAGCTATACATTTGATTTGTAGAAAAAAACATCGGCATTATCAAATTATACTCCCTCCATTAATAAACATACACATTTCTTGAATTCAAATTATGAAGTACGCAATATAAACATTTGTGAGATACTGATTTCAACACGATAATCTAGGCATTTTTTGGCTTGTTTAGAGTACGAACCTAAGCAATTTAAAATGATTTTTTCTCCTATCTCTAATCTTTGTTAAACAACTTATAAATGCTTATATTCATGAATGGATGAGTATTTAGTGCAGTTAACCAATTCCTAGTGTTGTTTTGCCTAAGATTTGGCGTTGGCAAAGAACAAAACATGACCAGACCATTAAGGCTGAGTTCGGTAAAGGGAGTAACTCACGCTCTAAACACGCAAAACAGAGCTATTCATTATCGTGTGATTAATTAAGTATTTATTTTTAAAATGGATCAATATGATTTTTTAAAGCAACTTTCATATATAATTTTTTTAAAAAAAACCACACCCTTCAACAATTAGGGAAGTGTGCGTACGGAAAACGAAGAAGTGAGTTGGGAAAGCTAGCAAAAAAAACTCAGCCTAAGTAATAATCTTCGGTCCTACTGCATTCATTCATAGCAGTGTAAGTTATGGCACACATTTGACTGCTATTACCTCCGTCCCAAAATATAGCTATTTCTAGCATAGTATTTTGTTTCAAAATAAATCTATTTCTCCACCTACCTCCTCCTCTCAACCAATCACACACTTTCTCCAATCATTTTCACTTATTTTCTTAATACTCCTGCCAACCTGAAAAGTTAATATTTTAATACCGAGAAAGTACCAATCGATGTACCTGCTACGCTGTGCTACTCCCTCCGTTCTATAATAAACCAATTTCTAGAGTTTAAAATCTATCCAAAAGAAACCAGCTTTTTACCTTCTTACCTACCATCGGTCTGCAAATCGAGAAGTTTTATCTTTTCAATACTTCTCACCTACCCATTCATCAATTTAACTTATTTTGCTATTATTTAGGTGTCCTTTGTCTGTCTTTAAATCCACATTAGGAAGTTTTTCGAGAATACGCCACATTGTGAATTTAGGATTAGAGTTTTTTTTAAGACAGAGAGTAGACTGCTAGCTAGACATTCATATGCTCACATGAAAAGGATAATGAGCTCAGGTGACAGACTGACAGGGGATGATGGCACGGGCCATTCTTCGAGCTCAGAAAATTTTCATGAATTAGTTCGAAACCTTTTCAAATGCACAAAATGTATAGAGAACTCGTAGAATTCGGCCAAACCTCTATTCCAAAGGAAGGTTCACCCCATTTTACCAATCTTTTAAACATTGGATGGAGTATTTTTCTTAAGCTTCTCTCTTAAGATCGGAAATTTCGCTTTTAGAGCCTCTTATAGAACGCATGAATTTTGCTCTTTCACTAAAAAAACAATAATGGAGGGATTTAGAAGAAATTTAATGAAAAAGTCTAACCAATCCCTATAAAATTTGTACGTTCAAAAGAAGCAAAACGCTGAAGCGTCACTTCAGATTCCATGCATGCGAGTAGAATGGCGCGGACCTGGTATTGCGCAGGAATCAGTTCGATCAAACCTTTTGAAAAATTTCGTAGAAATTGCGTCACACTCACACCTCATAAAATTCCTCTATCCCTCTTCACCCCATTTCACCTGTATTTTATTTAACCAGCAGGATGGATGGGATGGTTTCTCGCTTCTCTCATAAACCCATACCGCAAATCTCACCTTACTTTCAGAGCATCTCTTTAGACGGATGAATATATTTTGCGCTTTTCAGTAAAAAAAAGAACGGACGAATTCAGAAGCTAGAAATGTAATGAGAAGAACTCCAACCGATTTCACTAAAAGATTTTTTTCTACGTTCAAACGAAGGTAGAAAACCGAAGCGTTCTCTTGAGCTTACATGCAAGAACAAAGCAGAGTGGCACTGACACTGACCTGGACGCGGCTAGCTCTCAGCTATAGCAGGAGGAGAGCAGAGGCCACACCATACCCGGGACTCGACGAGAAGAAGAAGAAGCAGCAGCAGCAGCAGCAGCAGCGAAGACGAACACAAACAGTAGCAGCTTTGGTCTAATTCTGAATCTGATGCATATGGCCATATGGGTCTCCTCCTCCAGCTTATCCGGAGAACTATACATATATACCGGAGTGGGGTGGTGGCCGAGGCGGAGGCGGCAGGGGTGGGAGCTGGCCGTACGTGCCCACGCGTCGTGCCGCCGTAGGATGGACGTGCCACAAACACCAATACTCTAAATTAGTGTTTAAATATGAGACTAAAGTTAAGTCCCAAACACCAATTAAAAACAGCCGGGTGTTGCTACTCATGAAGAGATTGTGCGTGTGTACGGTTTATAGCGGTAAAGAGCGTTTTTAGAAAAACAGAAGTTTGAATTAATAGGCCTGTTTGGCCGCATCTGATAGACAGCAAATCTGCTGCTTATTTGCGGCGGCAGCGAAAGCGGCTGCTGCGGTGGGCTGTGTAAAACGAGCATACGTACAGGCCCAAAATCTTTCATGCGTGCCACGGTAGCAGTGTGCCTGTGCCACCGACACACACACAAAGCGAGCCCCTTTTTCACGGCAGGAATACGCAACACAAGAAGAAAGTCGTGCTAAGTAAGTAGCCAATCGCCGCCAAAGCTTATCAACCCCTCCTCATTCTGAATTTGTGATTCGATTCCATGAACAAAGAACAGATCGCATTTTCCCAATCCAAGTATCAAACGCGAACGAAATAAACAGAACCAAAAAAAAAAAAAAAAAGAAAAGCGATCGATGATGCAACTAATTAGCTAGTACAACCAAAAACACTGAAACAATATCACAGTAGTACAGCACCAAATTAGTAGTACTAGTACTAATCAGATGAACAAAAGAGAATTACTACACACCCTTTGATTCTGCCGTACTAGTACAACACAAGCGACCTGACATGACAGTATGACATCTAGTACAGCAAACACACACGCGAGATCCCCAATTCACCAGACAACCAACCAATCCACCAAAATCAATCAGTGAAAGGAGTAGTACATAGCTAGCCGGCGTAGATGTGGACGCCGATGGCGATGAGGAAGATGGTGAGGAGTGCGAAGTAGAGGACGGCGTGGACGATGATGGCGAGGCCGCTGGTGTGGAAGCTCCCGAACTCCGCCACCCGCCCCCTCCCGGGCACCGTGCACAGCAGCCCCGGCGTCAGCAGCACGAACAGCACCGTCGCCACCACCACCGGCCCCCAGTCCGCCATTTCCCCCTTCCTCCCTCTCTCGAGATTCCAATCTGGAGCTCTCTTCTGGGGAAATGGCGTTTGTGCGGCGCAGTAGTGGACTGGAGTGGGGTACTACTACCACTACTGCGGCTGCGCTAGGTAGGAATAGGATACGACGAGGAGAGTGGGCCCCCACCTCAGATCTGCTGCGCCCGGTGCCGATGACGGGTGGGCCATGGCAAGCGTGGGCCCCACGGGATCAGTGGCGTGGGGTCGGGTGCGGGCGGTCCCGGGCCACGGTGGCGGTGCGATGGCGTGCGCAAGGCTGGAAGGCACCGGACGAGGACGAGGCGTCGGGGGGTTTAGGCTGACAGCTGGGCCCGTCAAGCCCGGTGCCGTACGGATCACCGGCCCGGCCGGCCGATTGTTGGGCCGACGAGATCTCTCATGTCAGCTAATGCGGGGAAAAGTACACCAAAGGTCCCTCAACTTGTTATCGAGTTACAAAATCATCCCCTAACTGTAAAACCGGATATCCGGCGTCCCTTAACTAATCAAAACCGGTCACAATAGGTCTTTTGGTGGTTTTGACCCCGGTATTGTCCTACGTGGAGGCTAAGTCAGCGTGGACCCACGTAGACCCCACATGTCAGAATGTCACTTCATCTCTTTTTTTTCCCTTTTCTTCTCTTTTCTCTTTTATTTTCTTCACTTCTCTCGTCTTCTTCAGCGCGTAAGTGACGGGGCCAAGACGGGCACGCGGGCGGAGCAGGCAGAGACGCGCGGCCGAAGCGGAGCAGGGGGCGGGCGCCGCCGGAGTTGGGCAGCGACGGGGCGCCAGCAGCAGCCGCCGCCACGCTCACCCGCCGCCACCGCGCTCGCCCGACGGGGCGGCGATGGCTTTATGGAGACGTGACGGTAGCAGGACGGAATGTGAGGGAGGCGCCGAGCGAGGCGGTCACTGGTGGAGAAATGCTTTTTAGTCCCGGTTCGTAACCCCCTGTAGTCCCGGTTTTCCAACCGGGACTACGAATCCGGGACTAAAGATCGCTATCTTTAGTCCCGGTTCAAATAACCGGGACTAAAAATCAATCTTTAGTCCCGGTTAATGTTACCAACCGGGACTAAAGATGGGAGAATCTTTAGTCCCGGTTGATAACACCAACCGGGACTAAAGATATTTTTTCTTTTTTTTTTCTGCTTTTAATATTGAATATTGATTTCACACCATCCCCTCCCATATCCAAATCATCACATATTACAGAACATCTCCAAATCCTCAAACAAATCATCTCCAAATACATCACAAACTCTTAAAAAAATTACATCACAGGGTTCTAAAAAATTCATCACAGATTCACATCTCACACAAAAATACATCACAGATTCACATTTCAAAAAAAAAAAGAAAAAAAATCCGGCCGGCGGCCACTGCCGCCTCCCCTCCTCCCATCCGCGCCGGCCGGCCAGCGCCGCGTCGGTCGCCGCCGAGCGGCCGCCCACCGCAGCCGCCGCCTCCGCGCGGCCCCCGGCACCGCCGCGCGGCCTCCCGCGCCGCCGCGCCGGCCGCCCACCGCCGCCGCCGCGCGGCCCCACGCGCTGCCGCGCCGACCGCCGCGCAGGCCGTCTCCGCGCCGTCCCCCGCGTCGCCGCCTCCGCGCCGACCGCCTGCACTGTGGTGAAGGAAAAAAGGAAGGAGAGGAGGGGAGTTAGAGATAAGGAAAGAGATAAGAAGTTAGAGAGGAAAAAAAGAGATAGAGGGAGGAGTTTGTTGTGTGGACGGGAAAAGAGGATCGGTACTATGGATTATATAGTGTGTTTTGATTTTTATTCCCGGTTAGTAACACCAACCGGGACTAAAAATAGGTTTTTAGTCCCGGTTGGTGTTACTAACCGGACTAAAGATCATAAGGCCCTGACACAGCCTGACATGGAATCAACCGGGACTAAAAATGAACTTTAGTCCCGGTTGGAGTTACCAACCGGGAGTAAAGATGATTTTTAGTCCCGGTTGGTAACAACAACCGGGACTAAAGATCTTCCTCTTATTAACCGGGACTAAAAATCATTTTTAGTCCCGGTTTTTAATGGAACCGGGACTATTGTGGATATGGGTCGACCGACCAAAGATGGTTTCTCTACCAGTGAGTGTTCACGGACTCCGTCGATGGGAGCAGCTCCAGCTCTGACGCCGCATCCACCGACGAGTGGCCGGTGACGATGTCGCCGCCCAGGCGCCCATGAAGACGGTCGGCAGCGCCGCTGCGGGTTCATCAGCCACTGCGTCCTTCTGCAACTGGCGTCCCTAGAAACGACGCTGGCGAGGCTCGACCGACAAGCGATCCAAGCGAGAACATCTTGAGCTGAAGGAATGGCCACCCGAACCGTCCACGTGGGAATGGCTCCGAAACGGTGGGGACGTAGAGCGTGAGCTCCTCGGTGAGGTTGGACAGGCTCGTCATCTCGTTGACGGCGTCGCCGGATTTCCTCGGGTAGCTCAACAGCGAATTGGCGATGACAGTGCCGTAGTTGAACCGCTATGCTGGAGGAACTCGCTGACTAGCTTGACCTTGGTGTAGCGGACGCCAAGCTCAGCTGCTCACCGCCGGAGACGCCGAACCAGCTCCACAGCTCGATGGGGTGCACCGTCCATTGGAATGTCAGCGGCGGAAAGCGGCGCTGCCGCCATCGCCGTGGGGTGATCTGGCCCATCATGATGCTGCCGTGGTGCCGGAGAAGATGGTATGTGTTAAATAAATGAACTTCTGTCAGTTGGGATTTGATCTTATACTCTTATTTAATTTCTGTAAGTTTGTTAGCTATTTTCCCTCCTCCCATGGTTTTCTGCTCGTTCTGTTTTGAGTCAGCGTGGCCGCGATTTGTTCGGTCAAGTAGTGGAGCTTGACGAGCGGGAGAGTATCGAGCTGAGAAAACGAGCAGCACCATGAACTAGCGTTGGTGAGCACCACCTCCCTTCTGCTCGAGCTCGGTTGAGGGCTGGGAGCTTGACCTCCGTGCCCACCGCCCACCGCCGGCCACCGTCGCGGCGCCATCCTCCTCCTCTCCTGCCTCGCCCCGTCGATGCCCGCGTCGTTCGCTCCTTCCAGCCGCCCGCGACACCTGCACACGCCCGCGCCTCCCTGTCGACGCCCGCGCAAGGTCGTGGAGCTCCGCCGGGCTGCCGTCGGGCTTCCCCACTGTGGCCGCCGCCGGCGGCGCCATCGCGGCGCCGCGCTCCTCTTTTCCCCACTCACTCCGCCGACCGACCTACAGGCGCAGAGAGAGAGGAGGAACCGAGGAAGAGAAGAAGGGGAAGATAGATGACTCAGCCTGACATGTGGGACCCACGTGGGTCCCACGCTGAATCAGCTGTCACGTAGGACAAAACCGGTGTCAAAACCACCAAAAGATCTATTGTGGCCGGTTTTTATTAGTTAAGGGACGCTGGATATCTGGTTTTATTGTTGGAGGACGATTTTGTAACTCCATGACAAGTTGGGGGACCTTCGGTGTACTTTTTCCTCCCGTCAAACTGGTATGGGCCGACGACCCCATTAGAGGAGGAACCGAGGAAGAGAAGAAGGGGAAGATAGATGACTCAGCCTGACATGTGGGACCCACGTGGGTCCCACGCTGAATCAGCTGTCACGTAGGACAAAACCGGTGTCAAAACCACCAAAAGATCTATTGTGGCCGGTTTTTATTAGTTAAGGGACGCTGGATGACGGAGCGTGGGGCTCCTCACCGGGAGACCGCGCAGGCCCCCCTTTGCCGGTTCGGCTGGGGGCGCTGAGTGAGGTTCTTCACCCTCGATCTGTGGAACGTTCGCGAGAGAGCAAATGCACAAGACACGGGCGATGTATACAGGTTCGGGCCGCTGAGAAGCGTAATACCCTACTCCTGTGTTCTGGTGGATCTGTGTGTGAAGGAGTTACAGAGCAAATGGAGAGCAAGAGAGTTCAAGCTCTAGAACCCCTCTTTTTCCTTCTCTTCTGGTTCCTTTTCTCTCTCCATCTCCTCCTCTCCCCCTTTTTAGGTGGGCAAGGTCCTCCTTTTATATCTCAAGGGGATACCACATGCACTACTTCTATCTACTCTTCTTTTGGGTGGGGACCCACCCTATCTTGACCAAATCTTGACTCGCGCCTCCGCCTGGAAGCTAAATCACCGCTTGTCCTTGAGTGATGCCCAGCGCCGTCACTCGTCGGACACAGGGGATCACCCTGTCATTTCTTCATTAATGGGAGGAGATCTTCAATGGCCGCTGTCTGAATGACCCTCCGATGGGATGGGTCATACCTACCTCCACTCCGCCGGAAGCAGATGCAACGTGGGAGCACGGTTGTCTGCCGATGACGTGACCGGCGTCAGTCTAGTCACAGACCGGTCATTCTTCTCCACCACGTGTCAGTTTAGCATGCCGCACATCTGCCCTTCTTCATACAGTGACTTCCTTGCAATGGTTGCGATGAAGCCTGGCATGAATCGAGCCGGGACTGACGTGCTAACTCCAGGAGTTACCACGCCGGCTCCAGCTAGGGACGAGTGCCAAGAGGCTCTCATCATTCCGACGGGACGGGGCGAGGCGTGTGACAGGCCGCCTGCTGCCACCTAACCCGCGATCTGACCGGTCTGTGACCGGTCACACACTGCGACCGGTCACGGACTGGATATGCGTGCGCCGTGCTGCATTAAATGCGGCGTGGCGCGCTTGTCCATTCCGCAATAAATGTGGTTTGGTGAGCGCCGCTGTGCCCACCTAACCCACACACGTGGCGCCAATACCACAGGGGGTCGGGGCGCCCCAGCCCTCGGGGCCGAAACAGGAGCAGCCCGACCCCTCGGGGAGACAGAGGAGGGGGTGGGCACGTCTCCCTCAGGCCCGACCCCCCCGAGGGGGTCAGGCCACGTGGGTGACCGTGGCTGCCCAAGCCTCTAGTCATGATACTCCCGGTCCCATGTCACCGACAGTAGCCCCCGGCGTTATGCCAGGGCGTTCGCCCCTCTCGAGGGAAGCGCTCGGGCGTGACGCCACTCTTTAGACCTGGTGACAGGTGGGGCCGCTCTCTACAGGCGGGCAGGAACCCAGCGGTCGCAAATCGCGCGCATCGGCTAGGGAAAAACGACCGATAACAATGAGTGGCCTCTTCAAGACCGTTACATTACTCGAGTAGCGCGCGAATCGGGACGAGCCGGTTCATTTCGCCTGGAGATATGATGATGGCGCTTCGGTCGGCGAGCGTAGTTAACGCGCGCACGATATGTTCCATCTCGACTGCCACGGCCGCACATCCGTCTCGTGCGCCGCAAACGGGCAAGTGGGATTAGTGGAGACGTGGGCGCGAGAAACGAGGGGGCGAGATAGTGGGCGCGGGAAACGAGGAGCCGGGCATAACGTTGGCAAGGGTATAAAGGCGCCAAGGAAGAGATTCGTTTCCTTCCTCTCGCCATTATTCCCCTTGCTTTCGCCGCTTGCGCCCTAACTCCTTGTTTCCTGTGCCCTACCCTTGCCGCACTCACTCGTTCTCAAGCTCCTCCTCCGCCGGCGTCATGGCACGGGGCTCCGCACCGCTCGACGGTAGCGTGCTGCCGCCTTCCCGCATCGTAAGCGAGAGGCAGGCCGGGCTGCCGCGCCGATTCATGCCGGAATCTGCCACCGGCCGGGAGGTGGTCGCGCTGGGTGAGGGACGCCCGGCGCCACACTACCCGGGGCGGTCCGTCTTCTTCCTTTCTTTCGCAATGGCAGGACTGGTCCCGCCATTCTCTTCTTTCTTCATGGATGTTCTGGAGCTTTACGATCTCCAGATGGCGCACCTCACCCCCAACGCGGTAATGACGTTGGCCATCTTCGCGCACCTGTGCGAGATGTTCATCGGGGTGCGCCCATCTCTCCGGCTGTTCCGGTGGTTCTTCACCGTACAGCCGGTGTCGCCGCCGTCGGTAGTTGGTGGCTGCTACTTCCAGCCGCGGGGGCCGGTGCTGAACCGCTACATTCCCTGCGTCCTCCGCAAGAAGTGGGACGACTGGAAGAGCGACTGGTTCTACACCCCCCTCGCCGATGAAGCGCGCCTCCGACTTCCGAGCCAGCCCTCGGCGCAGGCCTCCAACTGGCGGGCGCCGGTAGATCTGGGAGACAGTTACGACGCCGTTCTTGACCGCCTGGCAGGTCTGCGATCCCAGGGGCTCACGGGGGCCATGGTGTACGGCGACTACCTTCATCGCCGGATCGTGCCGCTCCAGCGGCGCGCTCGGGGCGCCTGGGAGTACACCGGGTCCGAGGACTACATGAGGACCCACCAGGGGGGCAGATGGGACTGGGCCCCTGAGGACTTCAAGATGGTGGTCCAACGGGTGCTGAATCTCAGCTCCGTGGAGGCATCCCTCATCCCCCAAGGAGTCCTCCCCCTCTGCAGCGATCCAGATCGCGCCAACATCCTGACCATCATGCAGGCGGTCGGGGCGTCGGAGGAACGGTCTCCTCGAGGTCACGATGGCGCGGGCGGGAGCCGCAGGGGGGAACAATCTACCCCGGGAGGGGGTCGTGCTTCTGGGCCCCGCGATGGGGGCCCGGGGTGCAGCCGCCCTGCCGACGCCTGGGGGAAGAGGAAGCAGGAGGGTACCCCTTCCCCATATCCTCCCCGAGGGGGCGGGGCGGCGCGTGCCAGCAGCAGGCGCCCGGAGGGTGCCGTGCCGACGTCACAGCCCGAGGGGGAGCGAAAGAAGAAGCGGCTCCGCAAGATGAGGGAGACCGAACCATGCCGGGGAAACCTTATCTCCTCCCAAGGTGGTCGTTTAGCCGACCTCTTCGCAGGTTCGTCCCCGCGCCCACTGCGGCCGTATTCATTCTCCCATCTCCCAAGGCAAGTTTTCACTCACCCGTTTCTTTTTGTCCTCTGGTTTTTCTTCTGCCTCAGCGAGATCCCGTCGCGCCCCTCCCGCCATTCCAAGTCCGGCCAGTCTGAGGCCGAGGAGACGGCGACCGCGGAGGCCCGGAGGCGGGAGGCTGACCGGCGAGAAGCCGCAGACCGTCTCTGGGAAGCCGAGGAAGCTGCCCAGGAGGCCGTCCGGGTTCGCCAGGCTGAGGAAGCCGCTCGGGAGGAGGCCAAACTCCGCCGGGCCGAGGAGTCCGTCCGGGAGGCGGAGGTGGCGCGCGCACGCCAAGCGGGCTGCCAAACCCCCGACCCGACTCCGCCCGAGGTGACGACGACTTCCGAGGCCACCCACGACGAGGTCGCGGGCGCACCGCTCGGGCCCGACCCCTCGGGCGACGTTTGGGACGAGCCAGCTTCGGGGGACGCCCCTGGGTCCGGCACGTCGATCGGCGGGCCGAGCCGCGCGGCGCCCATACCGAGGCGGCTCTCCCCTCTGCCTTCCGCTGCCCCACTGAACGCGGAGCCCCTCCTGCAGGCCTTAGCCGCCGCGAACACCACGGTGCTGGACGGGCTAGGTGCCCAGATGGAGGTCCTGCAGGCAGAGCGGACGGAGCTCGACGCGGCGTGGGCGCGCGTCGAGGAGGGGCGGCGCTCGGTGGAAGCCATGGTGGAGGCGGGCCGCAAGGCACACCGCCGGCATGCCTCAGAGCTCGAGGCCCGTCGGAGGGAGCTGGCGGAGATCGCCAGGGAGGTGGAGGAGGAGCGGCAGACTGCCCTCATCGCCACCGCCGTGCTCAACGAGGCGCGGGACGATCTCCGCCTCCAATACGGGAGCCGGGCGGCGGAGCTAGAGAAGAAACTCGACGCCGCCCGGGGAGTCCTTGACGCCGCCGCTGCACGGGAACGGCGGGCGGCGGAGAACGAGGCGGCGTCCCGGCGGCGCGAAGAGGCCCTTGAGACTCGCGCCAAGGCGCTGGAAGAGCGTGCCCGCGCGAGGGAGAGGGACCTGGCAGACCGCGAGGCTGCCGTCGCCATCCGGGAGGCAACGCTGGCGGCGCACGAGGCCGCCTGCGCCGAAGAGGAGTCCACACTCCGCCTCCGCGAGGACGTGCTCACCGAGCGGGAGCGAGCTCTCGAGGAGGCCGAGGCCGCGGCGCAGCGGCTGGCGGACAGCCTGTCCCTCCGCGAGGCAGCGCGGGAGTAGCAGGCGCGCCGTAATCTGGAAGGCGCCCGCGCCGAGAGGGCCGCACTGGATCAGCGGGCCGCTGAGCTCGAGGCGTGGGTGAAGGAACTGGACGCGAGGGTGCGCAGCGGCGGGGTGGCCGCGGGCGACGGCGACCTAGCCGCCCGCCTCGCAGCTGCCGAACACACCATCGCCGATCTACAGGGCGCGTTGGACTCGTCCGTCGGGGAGGTCGAGGCCCTCCGCTTGGCAGGCGAGGTAGGACCCGGCATGCTTCGGGACGCCGTCTTTCGTCTAGACCGTGCCGGGCGGTAGGCGGGCCTCTGGGGCGGGCAGACTGCGAAGTATGCCGCCAACCAGGGGGGCCTCGCCCAGCGCCTCTCAGAGATGGCCGGGACCCTCCAGCGGCTCCCCGAGGAGCTCGAGGAGACGATCAAGTCATCCTCGAGGGACCTCGCCCGGGGGGCGGTGGAGCTCGTACTGGCAAGCTACCAGGTCAGGGACCCGGACTTCTCCCCGTGGGCAGCGCTGGACGAGTTTCCTCCCGGGACCGAGGACGACGCGCGCGCGCAGGTCCAGGACGCTGCCGACCACATCGTCCACAGCTTCGAGGGTACGGCCCCCCGGCTCGCGTTCGCCCTCGACTCCGACGAAAAGGGCGGTGACGGCGGTGAGGGCGACAGCGGCGATGAGGCCGGCGACCCGGGCGTGTCAGAATGAGCCCCCAGGCCCATGTCAATCTTATATAGTTTTTTCTTTCTTCTTCCGAGGCCTTCGGGCCCCCTTCTTGTATAGACTAACTTAATCTGCAATCAAATAAAGAGGAAATTTCTGTGTCAATTCTATTTGTTGTGTGTATGAGACGAGGATGGTTTGTGCCGCGGTCCTTCTGTGTCTTGGCTTGAACAAGGGCTCGTGCCCGGGTCCCAGCCTCAAGCGGCGCGGGTCGGAGCTAGTGCCTGGGGAGATCCACATGTCGAGACTGGCCAGGCCGGGAGCGTGGTGACCGAGGGTTATGGATGACCCGATTGTGGGCCTTTGCCGATTCCCCCCCGGAGTTCACCACGCCCCGGGGCACGGCTCGGTTCTGGGCCCCTTTTGGCAATTTTAGCCGGCCCGGGCCACCGAGGGCAGGATCGAGCACGAGCGTGCTAATTCAAGTCAAGATTCTACAAAAGGAAACAATGGCACAAACACAGTCCTTAGGAAATCGAAAATGCTTTTATTGAAATACGGAAGAGAAAAAAGACAATTATCTGTATGTGGTAGCCCCCGGCCAACCCTGCACGCCCGGGGGGGGGGGGTGCGGGGTTGGCCTGAGCCCGAGACCTGACACCCGACCCCCACTAGGGGTAGAAGCGACGAAGGTGTTCGATGTTCCACGGGTTAGGCAGCTCTGTGCCGTCGCCCGTGGCCAGCCGAACGGAGCCCAGCCGGGGGACGCCGATCACTCGATACGGACCCTCCCACATTGGTGAGAGCTTGCTCAGTCCAGCACGCGTTTGGACGCGGCGTAGGACGAGGTCGTCGACGTAGAGTGATCGGGCCCGGACGTGGCGCTGATGGTAGCGCCGCAGGCTCTGCTGGTAGCGCGCGGCTCGGAGGGCCGCGCGCCGCCTTCGCTCTTCCAAGTAGTCGAGGTCGTCTCTGCGAAGCTGATCTTGATCAGCCTCGCAATACATGGTGGCCCGAGGGGACCTCAGGGTGAGCTTAGATGGGAGAACCGCCTCCGCGCCGTAGACAAGGAAGAAAGGCGTTTCCCCGGTTGCTCGGCTTGGCGTGGTTCGGTTTGCCCAGAGCACCGCTGGCAGCTCCTCGATCCACGAGTCGCCGTGCTTCTTGAGGATGTTGAAGGTCTTGGTTTTGAGGCCCTTGAGGATTTCCGCGTTGGCGCGCTCCACTTGGCCATTGCTTCTGGGGTGGGCGGGGGAGGCGAAGCAGAGCTTGATGCCCATGTCTTCGCAGTAGTCACCGAAGAGTTCACTAGTGAACTGGGTGCCGTTATCCGTAATGATACGGTTAGGCACCCCAAACCGAGCAGTGATGCCCCTGATGAATTTAAGCGCGGAGTGCTTATCGATCTTGATGACCGGATAAGCCTCAGGCCACTTAGTGAATTTGTCGATAGCGACATACAGATACTCGAACCCGCCAGGGGCCCGCCTGAACGGACCCAGGATATCGAGCCCCCAGACAGCAAACGGCCATGAAAGAGGTATGGTCTGCAGGGCCTGGGCTGGCTGATGGGGTTGCCTGGCGTGGAACTGGCACGCCCTGCACCGCCGGACCAGGTCAACCGCATCGTTGAGAGCCGTCGGCCAATAGAAACCCTGGCGAAAGGCCTTGCCAACCAAGGTGCGTGAGGCGGAGTGGGCTCCGCATTCGCCTTCGTGGATATCGGCAAGAAGCTCGACGCCTTGTTCCCGAGGAATGCACTTCAGGAGGACTCCGTTAGCCGCGCGTCGATAGAGGGTCCCTTCTACCCGCACGTAGCGCTTGGAGATGCGCTGGACGCGTTCACTCCCTTCGCGGTCCTCGGGTAGAGTCTTATCTATGAGGTACACCTGGATCTCAGTGATCCAAGCAATCTATCTAAGGGAGCTGGGAGCGCTCCCCTCGGGTCCCGAGGCCTGGACTCCGACGGGCCTCGGGGGCCGTTCAGGCGCGTCCGTCTCCCCTAGGGGGTCGGGTCGCGCCGACGGCTGGGCAAGCCTTTCTTCAAAGGCGCCCGGTGGGGTCTAGGCTCGCGAGGAAGCGAGCCTTGAGAGCTCGTCGGCGAGCGCGTTATCCCGTCTGGGCACGTGCCGAAGCTCTATCCCGTCGAAATGGCGCTCCATACGCCGCACCTGGCGCACGTAAGCGTCCATCTGCGGGTCAGAGCACCGGTACTCCTTACAGACCTGGTTAACGACCAGTTGGGAGTCGCCTAACACCAGGAGGCGGCGGATCCCCAGTCCAGTTGCCACCCTGAGTCCCGCAAGGAGTCCCTCGTACTCTGCCATATTGTTGGTCGCCCGAAAGTCGAGGCGGACCAGGTATCTGAGGACGTCTCCGCTCGGCGAGGTCAATGTGACCCCCGCACCGGCACCCTGAAGAGACAGGGACCCGTCGAACTGCATCACCCAGTAGGCGGTGTGAGGCAGCTGCGAGGGGCCCGAGCTGGCCTCGGGGATGGAGACGGGCTCGGGAGCTGGGGTCCACTCTGCCACAAAGTCGGCGAGGGCCTGGCTCTTGATCGCGTGGCGTGGTTCAAAGTGCAGAGTTCGATTTGCCCATTTCACCACCCGTCCAGTACCCTCTCGGTTATGCAAGATTTGGCCGAGGGGGTAAGACGTAAACACTGTGACCCGATGCGCTTGGAAATAATGGCGCAACTTCCTCGAAGCCATCAGAATAGCGTAAAGCATCTTCTGGGCCTGAGGGTATCGGGTCTTGGCGTCCCGGAGGGCCTCACTAACGAAGTAGACGGGCCGCTGCACCTTTCGGCGGGGCCGATCCCCTTCGCCAGCCGCATCTCCAGGGCGCTTTTCGTCCGAGAGGCCGCGCGGGGCGCACTCGGCTTCTGTGTCGACGACCTCGGGGTCGGAGGGCGACAGGCGCGGCCTTCCCGCAGTGGCCCCGGGGCCATCCTGGGGGTCGGGGGCTCCTGGCACCGTCGGACAAGCGGGCAGAGGGCCAGCTCCGGTCGTCGGGGGCCTCGGGCCGCCGTTCGGCTCGGGGGCCTCTCCTCCCTGCTCTCTCCCGGGTCGAGTCGATACAGGGTGCTCTTCGTCCGAGAGGCCGCGCGGGGCGCACTCGGCTTCTGTGCCGACGACCTCGGGGTCAGAGGGCGACAAGCGCGGCCTTCCCGCAGTGGCCCCGGGGCCATCCTGGGGGTCGGGGGCGCCTGGCACCGTCGGACAAGCGGGCAGAGGGCCAGCTCCGGCCGTCGGGGGCCTCGGGCCGCCGTTCGGCTCGGGGGCCTCTCCTCCCTGCTCTCTCCCGGGTCGAGTCGACACAGGGTGGGGGTGCGCGGAGCGAGGGTTGTCCTCGTCGCGCTCCACGACCAACGCCGCGCTGACCACCTGCGGGGTTGCCGCCAGGTAAAGTAGCAACGGTTCATCTGGTTTCGGGGCGACCAGGACCGGGGGAGAACTGAGGTACGCCTTCAACTGAGTGAGGGCCCGTTCAGCCTCCTCCGTCCAAGTAAACGGCCCGGAACGTTTGAGGAGCTTAAATAGGGGTAGCGCCTTCTCTCCCAGCCTCGATATGAACCGACTTAGGGCGGCCATGCAGCCGGTGACGCATTGCACATCCCTAAGTTTGCTGGGAGGGGCGCATCCGCTCTATAGCTTGTATCTTCTCGGGGTTGGCCTCGATGCCTCGGGCAGTGACCAAGAACCCGAGAAGCTTGCCCGCAGGCACACCGAACACGCACTTGTCGGGGTTCAGCTTTATGCGGGCGGAGCGGAGACTTTCGAAAGTTTCCGCTAGATCCGAGAGTAAGGTCTCTTGGTTGCGCGTCTTCACAACCAAGTCATCAACATAAGCCTCAACGTTGCGTCCTAACTGGCTACCCAAAGAAATTCGAGTGGTACGTTGAAAAGTAGGTCCTGCATTCTTTAACCCGAAAGGCATTGTCGTATAACAATAAGTTCCTATGGGGGTGATGAATGTAGTTTTTTCCTCATCCTCCCTAGCCATGCGAATCTGATGATAACCAGAGTATGCATCTAGAAAACACAAAAGGTCGCACCCCGCGGTGGAGTCGACAATCTGATCTATACGTGGCAAGGGGTAAGGGTCCTTAGGACATGCCTTGTTGAGGTCGGTGTAGTCGATGCACATCCGAAGCTTGCCGTTTGCCTTGGGGACGACGACCGGGTTCACCAGCCACTCCGGATGGATGACCTCACGGATGAATCCGGCCTCCAGAAGTCGCGCCACCTCCTCGCGGATGAAGGCTTGACGTTCCGGGGCCTGCCGCCGCACTTTCTGCCGGATCGGCCTTGCGCCCGGCCGCACGGCGAGACGGTGCTCAATCACCTCCCTGGGGACCCCGGGCATGTCCGCCGGTCTCCAGGCGAAGACGTCGGCGTTTGCCCGCAGGAAGGAGACGAGCGCGTCTTCCTATTTGTCGTCCAGAAGACCACCGATTCGCGTGGTCTTGGACGGGCCGTCGCCCAGGGCAACCTCCTTGACCGGGACCTCGTCGCACGTGATCATCCGCTGCCTCGGGGCGGCCGGGACGGAGGCGCTGAGCCTCTCGTCGCCACCCTCGGGCTTGGACGCCGCGGCGAGCTGGTCCGCGCGCTGCTCCATACAAGCAAGCGCGACTTGGAGGTCGCCATGGACGGTGATGGGGCCACCAGGGCCCGGCATCTTCATCTGGAGATAGGCGTAGTGGACTGCCGCCATGAACTTCACCAACGCGGGTCTCCCCAGGACCGCGTTGTAGGGCAGACTGAGGTCCGCCACATCAAAGTTCACCCGCTCCGTGCGGAAATTGGCGGAACCACCAAAGGTGACCGGGAGGTCGATATGACCTAGCGGCCAAGTGTGCCCCGGCGTCACACCGATGATCGGTTGGGACGGCCGGAGCACCATCCCCGGGGCCTTGATTGCGTCAAAGGCTGCGGGGGAAAGGATGTTGAGGGCTGCACCCCCGTCTATGAGGACACGCCTCAATTTCACATTGCAAATAGTGGGGGAAACCACCATCGCGATCTGTCCTCCCCGGGCAACGCACGGCGGGTGGTCGGTCTGGTCGAAGGTGAGGGCCACCTCCGACCATCGTGCCCGCCGCGTCGCCTCATGGGTAGGGGCCGCGGCCAGAAGCTCTCGCTTCATGGCCTTGAGGCTCCGGCGAGAAGCATGAGCGCACGCTCCCCCATTGACGGTGGCGACAGTGGCCTGAGGCTCCTGGAACCCCAGGTTATCGTCGCCATCGTCGACGTCCTCGGCGGGGGCCTTCTGCTTGGCCTCACCTCGCCGGTTGCCGGCGGGGGCCGCCGGGGCCTTGCCCTCACGGCGCTCCTGCCTCCTCTCCTCCTCCCACTTCCTCGTCCGCTCAGCCAAACTTTTGACCGCGCGGCAGTCCGCGAGATCATGGAGGGAGGTGTTGTGCACGGAGCACCACTTGCCGGTCGGGCGCTCCCTGCTGGGAGCGCCGGCCTCCTTCTTTCTGTCGCTCGCAGGCCTCCCCTTTCGGGTGGCCCGCGAAGCGCCCTCGACGGCGAGGACGTGCCCCTCGTCGTCGAAATAGGCCGACCTCTTCTTCCTCCTCCTGTCCCGCCGCCCTGACCGAGCGGCGGACCCGGGGGCGGCCGGAGCTGCCACACCGGAACCAGAGGAGTTCCAGGTCCAGGCCTCCTCCTTGCGAGCCACACGGTCCGCAAGCTGAAAAAGCTCCGCGGTGGTCTGGGGCTCCTTGGAAGCGATCTTTTCGAGCATGCGATTGTGCCGCACGCCCCCCCTGAACGCGTAGATCACCGCGTGGGCGGGGATGCACGGTATGGTGTTGCGGACTTGACAGAACCGCTGAATGTACGAGTGAAGAGACTCATCGTCCCCTCGCTGTACTGCGTGCAAGTCCGCTTCTTCACCTGGGCGCGGATATGTGCCCTGGAAGTTCATGGTGAACTGCTGGCACAAATCCTCCCAAGAGTGTACCGACGCGGGTGGCAAGTTCATCAGCCAACCCCGCGCCTGACCTTTCAGGGCCATGGGGAAGAAATTCGCCATGACCCTGTCGTCACCCTCGGCGGCCTCAATCCCCGTCGTATAGATCTAGAGAAACTCGGCGGGGTTGACGCTTCCGTCGTATTTTTCGGTGATGGTGGGCCGGAACCTTGGGGGCCAACGGACGTTCCGAAGGCTCGCCACAAAGGCTCGACAGCCGGCACCGCCAACCGGGGACATGGGAGGCTGGCCCCCATGCCCGGACCGAAGTGGCGCTCCGGACGAGGAAGCGCCCTCCGTTGCGTGGGCAGCACGACGACCATTGCGCCGGCGCTCAATATTCAGGCGGGCATCCGGCCCCCCACGCACATCTTCTTGGGTCGGAGGCGTTGACGAGGGAATAGCGGACGAACGGCGGGTAACGGCCGCCGCTCGCCGCACCCTCCGCCTCGACGACACGGAGCCGGTGGTAGCAGCGCCAGAGGCCTTGGGGGCGAAGGACCGCCCACCGGCGCCTAGGCGCTGCTGCGCCGTCATGACCAAGTCGGCCACGTCATCCAGCCAACGTCGAGCTGGAGTCTCTGGATCGGGGACGACGGGCGGGTGACGCAGGAGCGCGCCCGCAGCCTGGAGCGCGCCCTGGGGCGTGCTGCCATCGCCGTAGACGAGGAGGCGACATTCTCCGTCTCGCCGTCCTTTTCCATTACCCGTGGGTGGCGAAATCGCAGATCTTTCGACCCCCTCGAGCGCCTCCTCCCGCCCAAGACTTCGGCGAGAGGGGGACGATGGAGTACGAGCTCGACGGCGCGGGTTCTGCTCCCTGTCGTCACCGCTAGCGCTCAGAGAGAGGTTGTGCGCCACTGCCCGTTCGGCCATTGGGCTGAGCGGGAGAAACTTGGCGCACACGAAAGAGGACGAGGGCTTAGAAAAACACACGCGCCCCCTACCTGGCGCGCCAGATGACGGAGCGTGGGGCTCCTCACCGGGAGACCGCGCAGGCCCCCCCTTTGCCGGTTCGGCCGGGTGCGCTGAGTGAGGTTCTTCACCCTCGATCTGTGGAACGTTCGCGAGAGAGCAAATGCACAAGACACGGGCGATGTATACAGGTTCGGGCCGCTGAGAAGCGTAATACCCTACTCCTGTGTTCTGGTGGATCTGTGTGTGAAGGAGTTACAGAGCAAATGGAGAGCAAGAGAGTTCAAGCTCTAGAACCCCTCTTTTTCCTTCTCTTCTGGTTCCTTTTCTCTCTCCATCTCCTTCTCTCCCCCTTTTAGGTGGGCAAGGTCCTCCTTTTATATCTCAAGGGGATACCACATGCACTACTTCTATCTACTCTTCTTTTGGGTGGGGACCCACCCTATCTTGACCAAATCTTGACTCGCGCCTCCGCCTGGAAGCTAAATCACCGCTTGTCCTTGAGTGATGCCCAGCGCCGTCACTCGTCGGACACAGGGGATCACCCTGTCATTTCTTCATTAATGGGAGGAGATCTTCAATGGCCGCTGTCTGAATGACCCTCCGATGGGATGGGTCATACCTACCTCCACTCCGCCGGAAGCAGATGCAACGTGGGAGCACGGTTGTCTGCCGATGACGTGACCGGCGTCAGTCCAGTCACAGACCGGTCATTCTTCTCCACCACGTGTCAGTTTAGCATGCCGCACATCTGCCCTTCTTCATACAGTGACTTCCTTGCAATGGTTGCGATGAAGCCTGGCATGAATCGAGCCGGGACTGACGTGCTAACTCCAGGAGTTACCACGCCGGCTCCAGCTAGGGACGAGTGCCAAGAGGCTCTCATCATTCCGACGGGACGGGGCGAGGCGTGTGACAGGCCGCCTGCTGCCACCTAACCCGCGATCTGACCGGTCACACACTGCGACCGGTCACGGACCGGATATGCGTGCGCCGTGCTGCATTAAATGCGGCGTGGCGCGCTTGTCCATTCCGCAATAAATGTGGTTTGGTGAGCGCCGCTGTGCCCACCTAACCCACACATGTGGCGCCAATACCACAGGGTGTCAGGGCGCCCCAGCCCTCGGGGCCGAAACAGGAGCAGCCCGACCCCTCGGGGAGACAGAGGAGGGGGTGGGCACGTCTCCCTCGGGCCCGACCCCCCCGAGGGAGTCAGGCCACGTGGGTGACCGCGGCTGCCCAAGCCTCTAGTCATGATACTCCCGGTCCCATGTCACCGACACTGGATATCTGGTTTTATTGTTGGAGGACGATTTTGTAACTCCATGACAAGTTGGGGGACCTTCGGTGTACTTTTTCCTCCCGTCAAACTGGTATGGGCCGACGACCCCATTAGAGGAGGAACCGAGGAAGAGAAGAAGGGGAAGATAGATGACTCAGCCTGATATGTGGGACCCACGTGGGTCCCACGCTGAATCAGCCGTCACGTAGGACAAAACCGGTGTCAAAACCACCAAAAGATCTATTGTGGCCGGTTTTTATTAGTTAAGGGACGCTGGATATCTGGTTTTATTGTTGGAGGACGATTTTGTAGCTCCATGACAAGTTGGGGGACCTTCGGTGTACTTTTTCCTCCCGTCAAACTGGTATGGGCCGACAACCCCATTTCATGGGCCTGACAAAAATTACGCCGTGTACAAATAGGGGTGTCATAGGGACTACGGCTTGTTTTAGCACCAATTGGTACGAGTAACAAAATGGGAGTTTAAATAAGGGGAATTGGTGGTGGATTTATAGCCAATTTATAGTTTATTCAAGGGAAAACTTTACTGTTATCTTGCATGATTGTGTTCCAAAATAGAGGGTCTATATTATCTTTTTTAGAAACATGATAAAAAAAGCACATGGGTTCACATACTTGCGCACGCACTCACATGTATGAACACGCACATGCACATCCTACGCATGTAAGCATATCTGAGGGATTGGACCAATATAGTTTAGCATTGATAAAATCACCACATATGCCTCTATGTCGTTTGGTATGTCACTTACTTTTAAAAAAATAATTAGCTGTAAATGTAACCACTTGTTGCAAACGTACATCTTAAATTTGATGGATAATCTCGGTCACAAGGAACTTAATAACTTCAGTCGAGTTATTCTCACTTCGTTTATATTCATTTCGTTTCATTTGAATGAAAGTAGAATTGAAGAACCCATCCCATAAAGGCAAGTTTTTAATGTTAGAGAGAGAGAGAATTCACATTCAGATAACCAGTAGTACGTGTAAGCGATTCAGACATTTTATCACCTGATACAGATCTCTTCAGTACCACTAACAGTAGTAAACCTGTAGGCAGTCAAACTAATCAAGGCTAAGCCGGTTAAAAACAAGAAAACCAATCGCCAATAATTTTGCCCTTCAAAATAATCGATCGAAAAGTTGACACTTGACAATCAATTAGTAATCAAATGCCCTCATCCAACAGGAACCTCTAGCAGTGTACTTCTCACGACTGACGATTAATTTCCATCGTCTTCAACCCCTCATATCCATCTTTATTCTCACTCGTGATCTCCTTTATTTCTTTCAGCATCAGGCCATCAAAGCAGCTAGCTTAACTACCCTCATGGACGATGTCCATGTCTCATTCTCACTCATAATTCCTCCATCTCCTCTTTCCTCTCTCTCATCCTTTTCGCCTTCCTCCCTTTCTCCCGGCCTTATCTTGTTCTTGTACTCTTTGCTCTCTACACATACATTTCATCAGTGTTTCACTACACAAACTGCAGGATTTGTGTTCAGCTAAGCTAGATATCGATCGATCGATCGATCGCAGTGAAGTGGTAGAGAGAGAGAGAGATGCAGGACTGGGCGCCGGTGGTGGTGGGAGTGGTGCTGTTCGTGGTGCTGTCGCCGGGGCTGCTGATCGAGCTGCCGGGGACGCACCGGTGGGTCGACTTCGGCAGCCTCCGCGTCACCGGCAAGTCCGCCGTCGTCCACACCATCGTCTTCTTCGTCCTCTTCGCCATCGTCGTCGTCGCGTGCAAGCTCCACATCTACACCGGCGCGTAGCGCGGCCCCAGCCAGGCCATGCCAAGATTGCTTTGGGCAGCTCACTCGCATTCGTCTCTACGCCGACCTTGTTCGTTAGTCTCTCTGCTGATTCGGTTGGATCTTATTGTCGATGGAATACTTGGTGTGCAATGCTCGGCACGTTTAGTTGATACGTGTGCTGCAGGTTATTTAGAGTTTTAGCTATAAGTGATTTGGTCGATCGTGTCTATGGAACATATCGTCTTAAGTTCGGCATCTCATTTTCGTCCTGTCTATAACTGTCTATGAAACATACCGTGTTCTCTAGTAGTTTTCTTTTCTACTATGCATACGTTTTCTACTATGCATAGTTTCATCTTGCGTTTGCGTCTTAAGTTTTCTCACAGACCATTAATTTCATGCGAGGGTAAAAAGTTCGCTCAGAATGGAAAACCCAATCGATCAGATATTCCGATATTACTACAATACAAAGTAACATTCACTTCAAATCTGAAACTTGAGCACCAATTTTAATCATACGTTTCAAAGCAACATCCCTTATAGCATCTCCAACAGATTATACAAATCATACTCTCCAAATACCCATATAACCAACTATCCAATTAATTTGGCAAACCAAACTCATGGCTCACTCCAACAAAAATCTCTCCATCTATCCTCTCTACTCTGAGTCTTTGATATTGAGGCCCATGTCAGGCTCTACTATTCCTTCTTCTTCCTCATCTTTTTCCCCTCTTCCTTTTCTTCCACTGGGACTATCCCCGAGCTCCTCCCCATCCCTCTCCCTCTCTGCGTCCGAGGCGGGGTGGCCAACACTGATGAAAGGAAGGTCATCGATGGGCATAGTGGCGCTCAAGCTCGTTGCCGCCCTCTCGTCTACCCCCAATCCCGTCGTTGCCACGGGCTTCCTTCGCGTTGAAGGATGGTGAGGTGGCAGAAATCAACGCCGGGAGAAGACGGCGGTGGTCCCTAAGTCTACACTACTAGCCAAATCCGCGTGGGGGCAGAGATGGTCTAGAGGCCGCGTAGGGGCGGAGGTGATGGAGGCCATATCGGTGAGGAGGCGCTCGAAGGCCGCAGCAGCAGAGTCGGGGGAGATGCGTGGGATGTGGCCCTGACGACGTAGCAGTAGACGACAATGGTGGAGGCAGCCTCGTTGGGGCAACGTCGAGTGGGAGACCACGACGGCGAGAAGGCCTGCGGAGGACGCGACGACGGAGTAGAGGGGGAAGCGCTGGATGTGGCGCTAATAACAGCAGCGGCAGACGACAATGACGATGACGGCAGCGGCGACTTCATTAGCGCGACGGCGAGCTGGAGGCCACTGTGGCGTGGAGGTGTGCGGTAGCAATATGCAGTGGGACCCACGGATGGCAAGTGGAGTACGTTGACAAAGTTTGGCCATTGAGGGAAGGAGTTTGGTCAACCGAATGGCTTGTGGAGTAGGACGAAGAGGCTATTGGAGTGCAACTTTTATTCATAATTGCAAAATTTTGGTTTGGAGAGTGTGATGGAGAGTTTGTTGGAGATGTTCTTAATAGTACGGCTCTCGTCAGGCCGTTCTCGATGGGTTCTAGTCGGTAATCTAGATAGGTTCTATTGTTCCTCTATTGTAATCTCTATGGTTTTTGTCCATATTTTTATATAAATCTGTTGACGAAAAAATCGAACACACCGGCCTGGGAGATCTGCTTAGCTCCAGTGCAGGTTCAAATATGATGAGATGCGGGCGTGTCAGTCAGTTTGATCCTGCAACTGACAAGATATGTAAACAGTAGATCAAACAGCCGATCGGCTGACAAGCCGATTGAGTGGTTCCAGCCGATAGTTGATAATAGCCGATGCCGATACCAGCCGATAGCAATAGGGTTTAAGCAATCGGCTATATGTCCAATGTAGATGATGATATAAAGGCAATCGGCTGTTGATAATAAAATATAACAATAATATAGTCCAGTATAAACCAATTGGCTAGCATTGTTATGACAGAATAAGCACCGATCCGAAGGTTAAAGCATACATCGGCTGGAGGTCCGATGTCATTAAATCCACAATATTAGATTAACATTGAAACCTTTGTTGCGATCGGCTAAATCCAATATGTACGTATATGCAATCCTTACAAGCCGATGCAACGTCCAGATAACTCATCGGCTAAAACCCCGACGAAACCCTTATTGGCAGTCAAGAAGCACGCTAGAGATTATGGTTCTAAGCACGACTTAGTAGATCAAACTCAACTAATGCAGCACTAAGTATGAAAAGAAACATAATATCTAGACAATCAAGCCGTTGACTGAGTTTTCAGGGTGGTAGATGCCTAAGCTAATCTAATCTAGCAAGGCGATTTAGCCGATACCGGCAAAAACCCTAAAACAAGAGACAGCCGATAGAGCTAAATTGAGATGCTAAGACTAGATTAACATAGACATATGATAAATAGGTAGGCAAATATATCATCCAAACCAGAGTAATCCAAGAGGCCAAATGTACTGATGCAGCCTTGAACGACGCCGACGTAGACGATACAATTGCCTGGGCCGGTGGAGCATTGGACTTACCCCTTAGCCGGAGATCGAACACCGATGCAGCCCCGCGTCAGGTGCCAAGTCCCGCCGGACGATAAAATAAAGTAAAAAAAGGTAAAAGGTGGCGATGCGCCGAATTGTATTGATCGTGGAGATAGATTACATAGACCCCGGGTGTACATATTTATACCCATGGGTTGATACAAGTTCTTGTCGGACAAGAAAGAAACTTTCCTAAAGATAAAAGGAAAACATAAAGTCCCTATCGGACACTAAACACACTTTCCTAAAGATAAAAAGAAACTAACAAACTATTCCTAATTAATAGATAACTTGCCATGCCGCATTTTCTTTGAACTCGGTCTCTTCTGGATAAGCTTCCTTTAGTAGATCAATTTCCTTAACCGAATATAGCAAGAATCTGACAACTGGCGACTTGACAACTCTCATCAGCTAATCTCAGGACTTCGAAGCCGATGCTGACTATAAGCCGATGACTACTCCGGGCTTACCAAATTTCACTGCTAACAAAATCGTAGTATGGGTATTACCTTTTGAGGGGTCCGAACTAGTATAATCCTTGACTTTTGTGTGCTTGATGCATTTTCGTGTAGATCCTAGTACCAACGTATCCTAATACCCTCATAATACGGTCGACACATAGCGAGAGGGAGCGGCTATTGGCGGCATCGGGTCGTGGGTAGTTGTAACTCTGATACGATGTAATATGCTGGATCGGGAGGAGCACCTGTAATCAGAGCCTCTAGAGATGTAGACTACGGCTGAACCTTGTTAGCAAATATCATGCCTCGGTATCTTCATCGTGTTTGGATCTCCAATGCCGTCTCTTTCGTTTGGTTTTCGATGTGCTATCGAGACCGGTTTTATAACATTTCTTTGGACTTTAAGTGCCAAGTCAGCAGCATGTAGGCTAAAACCGTTGTCCAAACCGTCTTGACACCTTATTTGCAGGTTTAAGGAGTTGAGAGGACGCGTCATGTTTGATATTGCGGTGCAGGGACGAATTTCAGACTCGGCAGCAAATTAAGGGACCTCAAGTGAACTTATTCCTTTTCAGAAAGAAAAGGAAAAAAAAGAAGATGGAGTAGTATTCTGGCCGTAGTTGGGCAGGGCTTGACAACCGATACGAATCCAGCAGTGGCGCGCACACACCCCCCGAGCCCTAATCCCCAAATCCGGCGCTTCTGCTTCTCGCCGATTCGCCCATGGCCCAACCCGCTACCTCCTCCCGGAGCTCCGGCGACTTCCCGGCCGACTGGGTCTTCCTCGACACCGTCGCGCACGCCGGCCGCTGCCGCCGCGACAACGCGACCACCACCACCGCTCGGGCGAGGTCGAGCGACGGCCACCCCATCGAGGTCTCCTTCGCGCTCGCCGATCCGCCTGCGCTCACCCGCTGCCTCGTCCACTGCCCCGCCGGCCTGACGGCGGGCGAGTTCTCCAGGTCGCCGCCCTCCGTCGCCGCCTCGGACGGCGCCTTCCTCCTCCTCCGAGTCGTCTTCCCCCACCGCTCCGACCGATGCATGGCCACCGACTGGTTCGTCTACAGGCAGCCGGGCCCGGCCGGGGCGCCGCCGCCGTCTCTCGAGCTCCTGGTCCAGCGCCCCAACCCGCTCGACGTCGTGTCCAGGCACGCCGGCGTCTTGTCCCGTGGCGACCACTGCCTCGTCGTCGACCCCGAATGGGGATTCCACGACGACGACGACGACGACGGTGATGATCGCCGGATGAAGCTCCAGTTCCACCTGCATATCTTCTCGAGCAAGACCAAGCGGTTGTCGCGAATCTGGGCCGCGGCGCCATGGAGGCGTTCGACCCTTTCTTCTTCCCCACCAAGGTGTTGCGCGTCGTCCGAGGAGGATCAATGGCCTGGGTCGATTTCCGGAACAGCATCCTACTGTTCGACTCGGTCCCCGGGGACTCCCCCGAGGTGAGCCTGATCCGTCTGCCGCCATTGATGCCCATCAACAACGTGGACTCAGGCAGCCCCGATGGACCTTGCGTGGATCATGTCCGTGATGTCACCTGCAGGAATGATGGCTGGTTCAAGTTCATCGAGATGGGATTCCCGCACCTGGATCCTAACGATGCGCGGTTGAACCGTGGATGGGAGGCCACCATGTTCAAGAGGAGGATCATCCGTTCAGATGATGATTGTTATTGGCAATGGGAGCCGTGCGGCACTGTCGACTCTGCTAGCCTCCTCTTGCCTGCAGCCGACTCGTGTGTTCCTGATTGCTTGTTTCCTGAGATCTTTGACTACGAGGAGCGCAAGCTTGCCCTGAACAATGTTTTGAGCTCATTCCCCACATTGGATCTGTACCGTGACGATGTTGTTTACATGATGACCAAGATCAAGGATGATGATCCAGACGGTTGGATCATTGCTGTCAACACTGAGAGCAAGAGGCTGGAGGGAATATCGCCCTTTTCGCAAGAAAGTTATCATCTCCATCGCATCTACCAGCAATGTGACTTCTCCAAGCACCTGATCAACAAGGCTCTAGGTAATCTTCTCTATATGCTTTCCAGTAAAGATGCAAAACCATATGTTAATTCTTCGCTAGTTTAATTACTGGGAGCATTTTGAAGTAAAGAAGCGTGTGCAATGGTACCAAATTAGTACTTCTGATTTCATGGATTTTTGTTTTGTATATACATTTTGTGGTGTATTACTGAAAAAAACTGCATCTGCTTTATATTGCAAATGTGTTGTCTAACAGTTCTTCTATGCCCTTACTTTCTTAGGGACTCACTTGGCCAAGGATATGGATAAATTAATGGACCAACAGGTAATTTGTAGCTGTTATGCTAATTTGATACGCTGATATGTTGTATCTTGACATGTGTGCCGCTTGTTGCTATTGACAGGCAATTTGTTGATTCATTGAGAACTTGATTTTGAGATATTGTTGGAATGGTTCATCAGCATGTGCTAGAGCTCTAAGAGAGAAAATCAATGTTGCAGTTGGAGCTTTAGAGAAGTATGTGAATTGTAAAGATTTGTTGATCGATTTGCTAATGTTTTGAAAGATTAATTGACAGTTGTTATTTTTGTACCCCTTTTCCATTTCAGCCTCCTGAACTTGCTACCGTTGAGCGTGCGGCATGCAGGGAGGAGGATGATGTCAGTTGAGTGCATGGATAATGAATCTGTCGATAAAGGGGGAATTGCTGAGAAGTTTGCATCTATGCGCCTTAGCTATGAAGTGTGTCAACACTAACCTCAATGAATCCTTCGACGAAGGGATCATCATCGATGCAATACCTAGCTAGAGCAAAATTTAAAGTAAAAGTTGAATTCTGGTATCTATTAGTTGCAAATCTTTAGGGTTGAAGACATTTCAGCGTTTGCATCTACGTGACATTATGAAGAGTATACTTAGGTTGC
The DNA here is from genome assembly GCF_034140825.1 of Oryza sativa Japonica Group. Classification (NCBI taxonomy): domain Eukaryota; kingdom Viridiplantae; phylum Streptophyta; class Magnoliopsida; order Poales; family Poaceae; genus Oryza; species Oryza sativa. The sequence continues at coordinate 19,441,734 of NC_089038.1, forward strand.
TCGTTCCTTCAGCTGATCCTGTCTCTCTGCTTACGTTCCAACGGTTGGAATGTATAACAAACTTCTATTGACTGAGTTGAAGATTAAGAAAAAAAGAGCTTTTATTAGTGACTAATGTCAACTACGGCTCTGTTTAGTTCCAAAGTTTTTTTTTAAACTTTTCAGTCACATCGTTCCAATTTCAACCAAACTTTCAAACTTTAGACTTCCAAACTTTAGAGTGAACTCTGTTTCTTTACATCTCTACCAATTTGAGTGGTAGATATCTAAATATATGTTGCAAATTTCTCTTTTTTTAAAAAAAACTTTTAAATATAACTATTACTAACCTTTTATATGATGTCATAAATAAAAATGGAAGGAGTATAATTGCAGCATAATTACACGGTTACATTCGCCTATTGCATGTAACTCATGAGATCCGCATGTAGCTCACATGGAAATGTTTACTCGCTGCAAAGAGGAATTACATGGCGCGTAGGGCACCAACTGGTTTCGTAGCACTTTTGCATTCGTGCAGATGGAAATAGATCCTCAGGAGTAGTGTCCTCTAACCTTAAGTGATTGACATGTGAACCCCACACTTGTTTGGTCCACATTTCAATGACACAAGTCAGTGTTGCAGAGGAGATTCATCCTTCTAGAGATCTATCATGACCTCTGGTTTTTCCGTTTATCTCCATCCCCTGTACCCTTTTCCTTTATTTTCCTTTGGGACTATAAAAAACTGTCGTAAGTTTTTTAAGGGAAAAACTTTCAAATCTAGTTAGAGTATAATTGTAATATAATTCCACTATAACTATAATATAACTTGTATATAAGTATTAAAATAATATATGCAGTTATAATGTAACTTATATAGAGATTACAATGTAGTTACAATATAACTATAACGTAATTATATTATAGTTACACTACAAGTATATATATAGTATATATATATAGTTACATTTGAAAGTTTTTTCCTAGAAAACTTACGACAGTTTTTTAGCGATTCCGTTTTCGTTTTTTCCTCCAACCTCCCTCCGACTTATCCATCCCTCACCGCTTCAGCCCGTTGCAAGTAAAAAAAAGTTTACTGCAGTGTCTCAATGCAAAACTGTAAGAAAAATTCTAGTAGTATGTTTTTTTTTTTTTTACTTTTGGTCAGGTTCAACTCTTTGCGCCAATCCTGTTATTTTTTTTACTGACACAAATCACTCCACATTCATCGTTGAGTGATTGATTTGTCAACACGTATAATGTCCACATCCATCATTTTTTTCCCAACACAGCACGTGTATTGTAATTTTTTACTCTGCAAATTACAAATAGTAAACTTTTTATTCCACAAATTACAAATAGTATTTTTTTACTCCGCCCTGACATATTGAGAAAATGGCAGTGAAAATTTTCAACCATTGCAATACATGGACAATAATTGTTTTACGGTGCATTTTATCACTGTCAATATTTATTTCTGACCCGAGTCCCCACGTCCGTTTTTATCCGCCCGCAACCCGGCATTGAGGTAATATCAATTAAAAGAGTAAATTTCACTTAACCATATGTATCATGGTCTAAGTTGTATAAAACCATAGAAGTTTTGTTATGTGACACATAACCCCAGCTATGATGGCCATAAAGTTTGGCAAAACCATAGTATTGATAATTTTGACTTTGATTTATCACACTTTTGAGTTATATAATCACATATCAAATTTATGAGTTATTTATCAATCATATAAAATATTATATATATATATATGTAAGTAAAGCTTTTTAATGTTTGAGGTAGGAGTACGTCAGTTTGGTTAACAACGTGGTTTGGTGAAATTTTAGGACCATAATACCGGGGTTATGTGTCATTGTAAAAATTTCTAAGGTTTTGTGTAAATTGGACCATTATATGTGAGGTTTTATGAAATTTACTCATTAAAAAAATCATGTTAATGCTTATGAATAAAAAAATACACTTGAATAACACCAGTAAAAAGAATTACACACAAGGGAAAAAACCAAAACTCAATATTGTCACGCCCGAAAATTCACTAATAATTTCCAAACTAATTTGTGCATAAAATCCTCGTCCAGGAATCAGCCGAGGTACACAAACTGACAATTTAATATACAAATCCATCATAATAACGTTACATACTTACAAAAGAAAAGAAAACAGCAGCGGAATAACGGTCTAGCGATGGCTTCAGCTCCACTTCCACAGGCAGCTCAACTGGGGTATAAGCCAAACGCCTTCTCCTTCTGGATCCTTTTTCTTCAACTGAGGTTGATTGATTATTGCAAGAATGAGCATATGACATACTCAACAAGCCACACAGCAAATATGCAAATGCACAAGGATACCAAAGGATGGCATAATATAGTCTCATTTGCGAAAGCAGCATTTAGCAAAGAGTTAAGAGTAGTAAAACAGTAGAGTAATTAATCAGAAATTTTAATCAACACTGAACAGCACACCCATGCTGCACAGGCCCAACCATCCTGAACAACCATACCCGGCTGTACAGATCTAACTCCAAACCAGGAGCTAAACAAATTATTACCAGTTATAGCATCAATAATTATTGTGAGAGGTGTGAGACTAATCACGAAAAACATTGCTCAACCCGCCCATAACCGCGGGCACGGCTATTCGAATAGTTTTACTCTAGCCAGAGGTGTACCACTGTACCCACAAGACACAGCCTCAACATCATGTCTACCATGCGTCGCGATACTGGAAAGTACCCGAATAGAGGCTGTGACAATACCCCCTGCACAACACAACTCACCACAGTGCACCATTCCTGGATCATAATCACCCCCTTATAAACAAGGCATGGACTCCCCAGCGACCCCCGTGGGCTTATCTCCGCCACTTCTCAGTCTGGTGCTCTGCAATGAACCATGCTATACAAAAGGTAAAGCCGTTGCCCACGCTGGCTTGTGGTTGGCATGGTTAATGTTTCACAACAGTAGCTCGCGAACCAGTCCTTAATTGTCATGAGCACGACTCTCAAAACCATGTGCTCACAACCCACCATTATCAAGTTTTAGTTGGCAAGTAATTAATTAACCAATCACGATTGACCATCGTGAACTATCATTAAGCCATCATTAAATAATAGTAAGTCATAAGTTATCCCAATAGTGTGCTAATGTTTCTAAGCATGGCTAAGCAATCATATCTAATATCTAGCTAAACCAATATATATAAAGTTCAACTAGTCAAATTATAATATCCCAAGGTATCAAGGAATAGAGTAATCAATGCAAACAGGCCATAACAAAGGAATAGATTTACACCACCCAGTGACATTCGAAAATAAATGCACAGTTGAAATAAATAGAGAATTTAAATATAGGATCAACATGCTCAAAGGATGGTGTTTAGGATCTGTGTGACTTGCCTTGCTGGCCTTGGAACTCTTCAAATTCTTCTCCTGCGAATACGAACTCTCCGGAAACGTCGGAATCTAAACAGAAAAGAGCAAAAACACCAAAACAGCACATAAACAAGCATGAACAGTACATGTGGATATTTTTAACATGTAGATCTCAATTTTAGAAAAATTTAGAGACTTGAACCAACTAAAACCGAGCTAAGATGAATTAGTTATGAATTTTCAAAGATTAAATCGGATTAAAACACTTATATGGATTTTAATTGAATTACGACTCAATAATGAATTATTTTTGAAAAGGAAAAAGGGGTTTATTGCGTCAACGGCTAGGGTTTGCGGTGGACCGGGTGCACGGCGGCGGCTCATGGAAACGAATGGCCGAGATTCATCCATCCAAAACGGACGGCCAAGATCCAATGGTCCACGGCCAGACCACGAGAGACGACGACGATGACGTCAGCGGTGACGTCACCACCGGCGGCGGCTCGGGCGCGCAAACTCGCCGGCGAACGACGGCGCGACGACGCGAACAGAGGACACCAACACGTAGAGGGCGACGCGGCGAACTCACCGGTGACCAAAACAACGGCGGAAGATCAACGGACGACGACGGCATCGAGGAAGAAGCGGCGGCGACCTTCGGCTTGACGACGACGGCGATGCTCCGGCGACCTACGGCGACGGCGGAGAGGCAGACGAGGTCGGCGACGGCTTGGCGATCACGACGGCAGCCTTCCCGAGCGACGACGACGACGGGAGTGGCGGCGGCGCACGGCTGGACGAACGGCGACGACGGCGGCGCTAGGCTACACGGTGCAAGGGCTCTACCGGCGACGAGAGGCGAAAGCGAGGGTGGCAGCGGGTAGCGGCGGGCTTGGGGGTCCTTTTATAGGGGCAAGGAGGCGGCGGCGAAGGCCCACGGCGACCGGCAACGCGAAGGAAAGTCTAGGGTTCGGAGGAGAGAGATCGATCCGAATCGAACTCGAATCCACGGATTTCCAAACGATTTTAGCTGATGATTCCAAAAGAGAAAAGGTAGAGAAGATCCCGAAGATCATTTCCCCTCTATAGATTTCACCGGAGAAGGAAAGGCGCGAGCGAATTTGGAAGGAGACGGCGGCGCAGCTCGGCTAGGGTTCTGGCCGGGCGACGGCGCGAGGAGGACGACGAGTCCGACAGGTGAGACCCACCTGTCAGCGGCCGAGCGCGTGCGCGCGGGCGGCTCGGCTTGGGCCGACTTGGGCCGAGGGAGAGAGAGAGCGGTTTGGGCCGGCTTTCGGCCCAAAACCAAAAGGGACTTTTAAAAACCTTTTCCAATTAAAATAACCACTTAAATGATCTTTGAATTGTTAAAAATACTTCCAATGCTCAAATAATTTCAAGAAAAATCCTAAAAATACTTGGACACTCAAAGTACTTAAAAAAATTATAATTAGACCATTTAATGATTAATTTAATATGTGGGTAATTACTGAAATGCTCTTTGTATGATTAAAAATTAGGAATTGAGCTCCGAAAAATCCGAGAATATTCCAGAGAGTATAATTAACCATGGAGAATTTAATAAAAATTAAATCCATCCATGCTTTATATTTAGGAAGTTTTATTTCCCACCTTTAACTTCACTTGTAAATTAATGAACATTTAATATAAATTCTAATAATAATTTATTAAATAATTTATAAATCCTGAAACAAAAATCTGGATGTGACAAATATCTTCGGTCTATCTTAAATACATAAACAACAATCTGAATCACCCCCATAAAAAATCACTTGGGTCCAGCCTGAATAAAAACTAGATGAATACCCGTCGCGTTGCTGCGGGAAATTAAGTTGCATAATATGTACAAATAAGATGCAATATGATTATTAAAACTAAAATAAATTGATACTTATGAGTTTTGAGCCTAAAAATAATTGAGATTGCATGGAGTTATGAGAGAAGAAATAAGAGACAATTTGAACCATAGATCTATTATCCAAAGGCTAGAAATAATTGGAGTGACGTGGCTTAATGAGAAAAGAGAGAAATAGTATTAACTATACTTAGTGGGGATGAACTATATAAGTATATAGGATACTACATTTGAATCATACCATTAAGAAAATTACTGAGAGAAAAATGAAAACTCAATGAGTTTGTTAGAATATGGTGCTTGCATTTTGTTAAATTTTGGTGTATTCATTTTAACCCTTTGGTGTGTGGTTGCTTTTGAGTGAATTTACGTAATAATTGACTTTAGCTCGTTAAGCAAAGCCCAGATTTTAATAGAGAAAAAATGACTTTGTTACAGTTGAGAAGCGCAATTATGATGGAAGGGAAACCATGCGGCTGTTGGAGTCGAACCCGTTTCCCAGCATGTGATATATTGGAAAGTTTTGATTTATTTGACCGATTTTGACCAACAACTGAACCAGTCAAACCGGCGGTCAGACCGCTCGACCCGTTTTTGACCAGCAGTAGCTTCCCGGTTCGGTGGCAGGTAGGGGTGGAAAAAAAGCTCGGGCTCGTGAGCTCGGCTCGGGCTTGGCTCGAGCTCACGAAGCTCGGCTCGGCTCGTTTAGTCCGCCGAGCCCAAGCTCCCTCCACAGCTCGTTTCCAAACCGAGCCGAGCCCGAGCTAGCTCGCAAGCTGCTCGGTAAGCTTGTCAAGCCTGTGGAAAACATGAGTCCCTGAGCCCATTAACAATTGTTTGGCCCAATGGCCCATGAAACAGAGAAACCCTAGGTCCCTGAGCGGCTGAGCCGATCGCCTGAGCGCCTGTTCGATCCCTCCCTCTTCCTAGCGGCGACGACCAGCGGTGACTGGCAAGAGGAGTTGCCGGCCGCCGCCTCCCTCCCCTGCGCTGTGCGCCTGGCCGCCTTTGCTGTCCCCAGCCGCCCAGCGCCAGGCCGCCAGCGCCAGGCCGGCAGCGCCGTCGACGCCCTTGCCCCTCTGTGCCGCCGGCCCGCCGCCTCCCTTCCCTACGCCGCAGGCCCGCCGCCTCGCTCCCCTGCGCCACCTACCTTCCCTAATGCGGCTGCGCCGGCTCCGGCCTCCCTGGCGACACTCGACGGACTCGACGCCCCCTGTGCCGTCGGCCCGCCACGGCGCCACCTCCCTCCCCTGCGCCACCTCCGGCCTCCGTCCCCATTGCCGCACGAGCCGAGCTCAGTGCCCCCCTGCGCTGCCGGCGTCCCTGACTCGACGCCGTCCGTCACAAGCTAGCTTGAGCCGGCTCGAGCTTTGAAACGAGCCAAGCCGAGCTGCACTTTTTGCTCGTTCTATTAATCAAGCCGAGCTGAGCCAAGCCTGTAGTTGAGAAAGCTTTCACGAGCCGATAGCATTAAAAGTGCTTATATTTTGATACAGATTTCGAATGCTAGAAGTGCCTATATAATGGGGGAGTACCTTGTTTCACCAAGTTTAGCATATATTTTCACTTGATACCAGAGTGTATTGAATATGTTTCACTTAACACCGGATACATCATTAAACCTATAGAAATTTCATGAAATTTTATAAAATCTAAATGAATCTTTGTGAAGCAGGGTATATATATATACAAGAAGTCTCATAAGTTCCATTCATATATTACAATACTTCCCTCCAATTATGACACAACCTTGTATATTTTGAAATATTCAGGTGCAAAGTGAATCTATATACTAAACCTAGTGCTCTTTCCTCCCTTCGTCCTAGAATACAAAGTATTTTGGTTGGAAAGAAATATATTCTAGTATTACGAATCTGAATAAGCTCCTAAAATATGTCACATCTAACCAAAATCTCTTATATTTTAGGATGGAGAGAGTATTTAATACGAAATGATCGCTCAAAGACAAGAGACATCCTTTTCCCAGTTTTCCCAGTAATTACTTGATTACAATGCTGTCCGTACTTATTTGTCAACATATATATTGTAAGGTCCAACAGCACTCTTAACCGTGATACCTACTAAAACGAGAGGCCATTATTTCTTCAAACTCTTTAGCAACATCTTATAGCGCCATAGACCATGGTTGATGGTGCTGGTTGTGGCCCATGCAACATCAGCCAACGAGGAGGCTGGGGCTACCGGATCTAGTAACACCAATTTCCCGGCTAGTGGGCGACGAACAGGACAATGGCAATGAGGAGTAAGAAGACGGACTGGTGGCGGGACTCGAGCCGGGACTGCTAAATCTAGCGGTGGCGGCGGTCCACGGCAACGGAGCCCTCGATGGCGACGGTGGCCCTCGGTAGCGATGGCTCCGTGCGCAGCCTCGGCGATGTCAGTCCTCGGTGGTAGGGGTGGGCAAAAATTAACCGGACACCGCACACCGACCCGACCCGACCTGACCCGAAAAAGGCAGTTTTTTCGGTGTTTGGTTTCACATCGGTTTTATTTTGCAGTTAGATCGGTGTTCGGTGTATCATCCGGTTTGTATGAGCTGAAAACCAAGTAGACCGTATAAACCGATACACCTAACTTTCAGCCCATATATTCCCTATTCCCTTTTCTTGCTTAGGCCCAAGGCCCATAAAGACAACCCCAATCCGTGACCAAGAAAGAGACGGCCACACCCATTCCGTGACTGAGAAAGAGACGGCCATAGGTAAAGCCGCCGCTTCATCTCCACGCGATGCCTCCATCGTCTCGCCGCGGAGAAGAAGAAGAGCTCACCCCCGCACGTGCACATCTCTTCTCTACTCTACCACTGGCGCAGGTCTCCTTGTTCCCTTCTTTCTCGCCTCTATCTCCTCTGTCTCCTTGTTCCCTTCTTTCTTGTCTCTATCTCCTCTTTCCCGCAGGTCTCCTTGTCCCCTTCTTTCTCGCCTCTATCTCCTCTTTCCGTTTTCTCTTTCCGTTTTCGCCGTAGTGCCACGCTGGTTGGTCGCGGGCTTTGTTGTGGTTGTGGT
>NC_089038.1:22967500-23125000 GCF_034140825.1 Oryza sativa Japonica Group
TTTTTCTTACTTGAAAATGTTTTCTATGCTGCATTTGTAATTGAGTTCTGTTTATAAGGTCAATGTTGATACTCTTGAAGAAGTGTGCCACCTTGGCAGCATAGAATGTACTAGTGGTGAAGGAAGGATCATTCCTGCTTCAACTTGTGAGTTAATCTAGCAAATATCTTGTCAAATGGGATTGTATTCCATAGAGATGACGCCCCTTGAAATGCAGCTGATCAAGATATATCTTTGGGAGATCCACTACAGCCAAATAAGAAGTTGAAGTTGCATGCCGAGAAACTAACTGTTCAGGAGGCACCTATGGTTGGGTTTCATGCAATGAGGAGAGCTAATTCTACGATTGAAGATTTTGTGCGTACTGTTCGGTACCTCTAACAACCTTAATTGTCATCAGCTTTCTGTAAAACTATGTGCTAGTACTTCTCTATTACTTTTATGAAAGCTGTCATGGGTTCGCTTGTGCCACAAAATGATATAACTCACTTAGTGACCTAAGTTCATCTTTGAACAAGATAACTTAACATGGAGTATGTCTTGCCATTTCTTGAACCACCTTTCAATGTGATGTTATAGATTTTCATTGTTCTCTTGCAAGCATATTTTCATTCTTTTGTTTTATTGTGGATTTCTTTTAGATATTTTTCTTACAACTATGAGTCGTTGACAATATTTACTTGAAATGACAGTGCAGGTCATATTTCATGTTTCATGGTTTAGATGTCAACAAAGCACAATCTATTTTCAAGTTTCTTCCTGTTCTTTGTTTCACCGAAAGCTACATATACCAGGTTTTTGCTCAAATGCTCACTTTTTTGTCCTTGACGGCTTATGTTTTTTTTTTCTCTGATCAAATTCAGCCTTTCTTGTTGCAGTTAGATGATTTAAATGAATATAACTTGCAGATGGTCCCAGGTAACGATGCTTCCTTAACAGTAAGTCTTGGTCATTTGACTTGATTATCCTGTGAGATGTGGGGTACAATCTATGTTGATTATTGGATGATAGTTTGTACATTGACTTTCTAATACACTAGTGTCACTGATGCAGGTGTTGGAAAGGGAAAACAGAACTTCCAATGAAGCGTCCTTGACTGGCATGCTCAATGTCCTTGACGATCTTCTTCAACGCCAGGGGCTAATGACAGATCAGTTGGGTACTCTTCTATACACCTGTAAATATTTAGAAAATCCACCATATTTTATTGAGTGGTCTCCTTATTTTTCTCTGTTTTTAGATTGCGAAATGAACTAAAGTCTGGCATTCAGTATTGGTCTCTAGAGAGAAAGCTTTGCCAAGCATTGTCGAGAAATGACAAGGTACTTAGAGCCATCTCTTGGATCATCTGTTCATTTATCAGGGCATCAACAGTTATATGACAAAAGCATCAAAGTATACCACTGAATATTGAAAAAGCAGAGACTAGACTAAGCAAGACTGTCTCTCAGGAGAATTGGTATTTGAGCCTAGCAGTTCGCACACTATATTGTAAAGGAACTGATGAGCAAACAAGTTTGAAACATGCATTTTTCATTCCCCTTTTTTGTTGAAATACAATGCCTTTGATAACGTTTTCCCCTGTTCTGCCAGACTTAAATACAATGCTTATTCTTTCTCTGTAGATATCAATTGAAGATGTGATGGAAGCAATCCATCTGAAATCGTTTGATTACCGAGTTCTTAATCTGCTGATGTATCGTCTAACTGGTCAGCAGGTACATATGGCTTTGACTACCAAATCCTGCTCGTGTTTGTCTAGTTAAACTCTTTCTCTTTTTATGTTTGTAGGTTAATGAAGTGCATATGGAGTTCTTGTCAATTTCAGAGTTTTTAGTGGAGATATCTGATGATCTGTAAGTGTGCTCTAAATATTAATCTTGCATGCATAACTGAATTTGTACTGCATCTACGTAGAATAGTGCAAACTGTTTAGTTTGAAGAAATCCTCTACATGTGATCTGCTGGAGGTAATGCTCAAGGAAAACAGTGACGGGTGTAGAGTATATGGGAGTAGAACTTTAAGGCAGAAATCTGCAAGAGCTGCATTATCCTGACAAGGATGTGTGATATATTCAACTTTAAACAGAAGTTTGTTATGAATGAAGTTTTGGTTTGACTGACTTTCATGGTGAAACCTAATTGGTAAATGATATAAGAAAAACAGAAACAACCTTTAAAATATTGAAGGTGTGGGTGCATTTCAGAATTTACAGCATAAACATTAAGCAGTTGTTGCACTATTGACATGTTATAATTATCTTGCAGGTATGATTATGAGGTGAGGTTTTGCTAATGCCTAGTTGATATTGTCAATGTACCAATGCATGTATAACTGTTATTTAAATAGTTTAAATTTCTGATGCAGGATGATGTGATGAACAATACTTTTAACATCCTCCGTATGTTTGCTGCAATTTATGGACCTTCAGAGGCACCAAAGATGTTGGTGAGTAACAATTTATCCGTCTTCGACCTAATGGCACTTTTTTATTTTGACAATACTAGTGCCGTGTTCCTAATGTTTCTAATTCATTAAATATGGTTCTTGTTCGTAAAATTGTGAGTATCTAATTGCAAGAAACTTGCAGTCAATGTACTGATCTTCTTATCTATGAAATAATAAATAGTAAGTATTGATCTTGTTTAAACTAAAACTATTCAACCATGTAACATTGAGAGTATTGCCATTGATCACCGCCAGTTTACAGAAATTTGTCAATTATGCCAATGAGTTAAAAATATCTAGTTCCCATATTGTTGGTTTACAAGTTATTATACATAACTTCTTTTTTACTTTGTGATGGTAATTCTTTCATTGAATGGCTGCTACAGGCCAAGTGCATAGGTGAAGCTGAGGAGAAATATGAGAGATTCTCTAAGAAATTGGATCCTACCCTCTCAGGAAGTTATTGGAGAAGATGCGAGGAAGCTACAAAGGAAGGTGTGTCTTTTCCACCCATTTTGAACACAATAATTAGTCTCTTCATCTTTATTTTGGGTGATATTCTTTTATTGATGGAGTGCTAAAGCAACCATGCTTGTTATCATCTTGCAGGTGGAAAAATGTCAGGCCATGCATATGGCACATGGAATATCCCTCCTTTGATAAGAGATGAAGAATTTTTCCGCCTTGAAAGATCAAACAAACGCGACGCCTCTGCTATAACCATCACATGACATTTAATCCCCTGAGCATGTTCATACAAAAGCGCAACAGATATTGCTAGGTAAGTATCTTACACATCCTGTGTGTGCTTAAGCTCTGTCCATTATCTGTAACCTTATATGAGGTGCCATGGGGTTTGCCCATCTAGTATACTTCACTAAAGAAAAAATCATACTAGGATTTTGTGTATCTCTAGCCTCACAAGCTGAGCTCAATTTCCATCGTGAGAGTTATTGCTTTTTGCTAGCTGTTTCTGTGGTTCGAATTCACTCAGGCTCAATCAAGTCAAAATTTGCTGGATTATTTGTGGCCCAAACTCCAGTGACTCATTTCAGTTCCTGCAAATTAGTAAGTTGTGAAAATGTGGGAGTGTTCTGTGGTTACTGTGCAACCATATAGATATATTAGATGATAAGAAAATAGTTTCTTGAGCTGGTCAATATGACTGTCACACAACTTATGTTGCTCCCTAGGACTAAGCACTAACAAACACTTTGACATGTTTCTGGACCTGTGGATGCCACACGCCAGATACATTATTCTCTCTTTTTCTTTAACTAGTTACATGTCTGTACATTGCAACGGGATCACAAGATTTTTTTGGGGTGTTTTTTTTTTTTGGGAGGAGGAGCAGTTTTTTTGAGGAGAGGTTTTTTATAAGGAGAGGGAACAGTTTTTTTAGTGAGGAAGGAGAATGACTGCTTTCAAAGTAGTTAAGAAACAATTTTTCTTCATGTTACACATCAGTATGCTAAGCATTCAACAGTTCTTTTTTTTTTATTAGTATGTTAGCATTAGAATATAATATATGCAGACCCTATATGACAACGTCTTTTTGGCACATGTTAGTGTTTTGCCACCTTCCGTCATGCCACAATTTGTGGATTGCGATAAGATCACGAAATATCTTCTAGATAGCTGACAAGATCTATTTGGCACATGTTGTGTTTAATCATCTTCATGCCATTATTATGCTGTTACAATCATGACATCTATTTGGTTCGCAGAACTAATCCTCATAATTCCCCTTAAATAGATTTCCTTTTATACAGGGGAGATATATAGCATCTGTATGTCTCAGATGAACTATCTATCAAGCTAGCACATTGCTTATTCTTTTCTATTATAATGATCATATACCCTTAATACTTGGAGGATACTCTATAGAGAATTGAGCTAAGGTAAACGTTCTTAGGAGTGGGAATTTTATTCTGTTTTCCTTTGTTTATTACGCAGATTTATCGAACCTTCGTGTGTTACTAAAGCCAGCGAGTTGGATAAGAAAAGAGGAGTCAGCGAACATTGGTAGCATAGCTCTATCTGGGTGTAGTCCAATACTAATCGTTGCTCAATGCATTCTAAAATTTCCTGTCATTTTCACGAGATTTTTCTGTTGGTTTTCCTTTTAGTACTTATGTCATCGGCTTGAATGATTAATTGCTGTGGTAACCACAACAGGAGCATTGCAAAAATCAAGAAAATAATGTATCTCCCAAAAGTTTTAAAAATTCCCCACCGTAAAAATCTTGATGAAATTCTAGAACTTATGTCGAGAAATTTTGATTTCTGGAGTTTCAACTTCTACAAGGGCATAATGGTTGTTTGGGGACAATATTAAAGGAGAGAGATGCAATAATGGAGTAGTGGCAAGAAAGATATGCATCTTTTAGATGGCAGAAGCGATAATATGGTTGCAATCCTATGTCTGTCTGTTAAGGCATTTATGTGACACTGCCATAAACTTATCTTGATTGTGAACTCAAAACTGGAAGTCAATTGTGTGTTCCTTACACATCACTTCTAGAGAATGACACATTGTGATTTGATATCTTGTTTCGATGACATCTCTTCCTCCAGGGTTGCTCTGTATTGTTTGTTATATCTGATCTACATCTGCCGTTGGTTGCATTACAAAACTTCCCATGCATGATCTTGTTATTTATAATTAATTTCTGCAAGCCTTATTCTTTATGGACTGATATATGCTGATGCATTAAGTTCCACGTGCAGATCACATGGAAAAGGACAAGCTAATTAGTAGCTTTTTTGGCTGAATACTAGATATATGTGCTAAATCTGGGAAGGTTTTTAGACCTTGTCACCTCATTTTACTGGATGATACAGGTTTTTGTTGAGGCGTGGATAATTGATTTATGTGCTTATTCGGTCTCTCCTGCCTTCTATGCTTTTCCAATTATCAGTTTACCACTAAATCTCATATATTTTCAATGAAGTTTTCGCAGTTATTCTCGAAAATTGAAGTTGTTAGTGGTTACTACATGCTTGAATGTTCATGCTTCGACTTTTCATGCCAATCTAAGCTGCTAATACATGGTTATACCTAGTATTTATTGTGCACAATCTTTTCTAGGTTGTGTTTAGTTCCACGCTAAAATTGGAAGTTTGAAGAAATTGGAACGATGTGATGGAAAAGTTGGAAGTTTGTGTGTGTAGGAAAGTTCGATGTGACGGAAAAGTTGAAGGTTTGTTGAAAAAAGTTGGAATCTAGACAGGGCCTTAGTTGATACTTCGCTAACCACTGTTGATTATATAATTTCTGTATGCTCCACGAGGTGCCCATGATTGAGACGCTTCACAGCTCAAACCTGGGATAGGTGTTCTGTTGATCTCCAGTATATATTCATCTAACATGTGCATGTGCTCGAGCGCAGCTAGTGAATAAAAATCTGCAACGCGGATGCCGTGCAAAGTAATATATCGTTTCTGTTGGTAAAGATTGAGTGAGTTCAGGGTTGCTCCCTAGTCTCGTTCGTGCAACTGTTGTCACAACTCACAAGTAATCAAGTATCCCAGCAATTGCAGTTTTTTTTTCCCTCCTACTGGCCAGTGACACACTGACACTCACGTATCAGAGTACGATTCGAAGAATTGACCTAGTGCTGCTTCATGTTATTATATGCTGAAATTGTGGGCGCCAACGGGATAGTAACTTCTAAATTCTTACATGATTTTTTCCCCAAATGATACAGAAGAAAAAGGGTTCACCGTGTTAGCCAGGTGGATAGATCATGGATCCATATGGCTAAAAGGATCTTTGAAGGTACATGTTCCCTGCATGTAGAAAACTTGGCACTTTGCTCCACTGAACGAAGTGCTTATATTACTAGTGCCCCCGGCCCTCCCTCTTTTTTTTTTCCTGGAAATTATTGGTCGGTAGTCGGTACTAATTTGTGTTAGTCCATATAGTAACAAATGTTATCAAACAAAGAAAATAAGTAGCATTACATGTTTATGCAACAGTCAATGGTACAGACGCAGAGATGCCTGACTGGGGAGGTCATCCCAGTCCGGTGCCTCGTGCTGTCCCATTCAGAGTTCTTTCCATGTCCATCCACTCATCCAGTAGATGCGTACTGTTTTTGGCTAATTATACAATTCCTATCAAAGAGTTAAAGCAATCAGTGACACGATAACTAGTCGCAGTATATTATCAAGATACTTTACCATAGCCATCTTTGTAGTGATTGGGCATTTGGGCACCAGCGTTCCTTGCGAGATGGCGACAGCGCGAAAAGCGCAAGCAATGATAGACAGAGTAGTAGGACCTAGATCTATAAATACCAGCTTTCCAACCATCACTTATTCACTTGCCCTCCTCACTGAAAACAGTAAACAGGACACGGTTCAGTGACCACACGAGGTTCACGAGTACAGTGACGCATACAGAGACATGGGCTCCATCGCGGCCGACGGCGACAAGCCGCACGCCGTGTGCATGCCGTTCCCGGCGCAGGGGCACGTCACGCCCATGCTGAAGCTCGCCAAGATCCTCCACCACCGTGGCTTCCACATCACCTTCGTCAACACCGAGTTCAACCACCGCCGCCTCCTCCGCTCCCGCGGCGCCGCCGCGCTGGACGGCCTCCCGGGGTTCCGCTTCGCCGCCATCCCGGACGGCCTCCCGCCGTCCGACGCCGACGCGACGCAGGACGTGCCCCCGCTCTGCCGCTCCACCAGGGAGACGTGCCTCCCTCACTTCAGCCGCCTCCTCGCCGACCTCAACGCCAACGCCTCCCCCGAGTCCCCGCCCGTCACGTGCGTCGTCGCCGACGACGTCATGAGCTTCGCCGTCGACGCCGCCAGGGAGTTCCGCGTGCCGTGCGCGCTCTTCTGGACGGCCAGCGTCTGCGGCTACATGGGCTACCGCTACTACCGTTCCTTCCTCGACAAGGGCATCTTCCCGCTCAAAGGTAAACCCTGAGCTTTTACGAGAAGAAAATCGGTTTCCATTCATGGGTGGACACACGCATGCATGCAGAGGAGCAGCTGACGAACGGGTTCTTGGACGCGCCGGTGGACTGGACGCCGGGGATGAGCAAGCACCTGCGGCTCAAGGACTTCCCGTCGTTCTTCCGCGCGACGGACCCCGACGAGTACATGTTCCACTTCGCGCTCCACGTGACGGAGCGGCTGGCGGAGGCGGACGCCGCCGTGCTCAACACCTTCGACGAGCTCGAGCCGGAGGCGCTCGACGCGATGCGCGCGATGCTGCCGCCGTCGGTGTCCATCCACACCATCGGCCCGCTCGGGTTCCTCGCCGAGCAGGTCGTTCCCAAGGGGAGCCCCCTCGACGCGCTGGGCTCCAACCTGTGGAAGGAGGACGACTCCTGCTTCGGCTGGCTCGACGGCAAGCCGCCCCGGTCGGTGGTGTTCGTTAACTACGGCAGCGTCACGGTGATGACGAACGAGGAGCTGGTTGAGTTCGCGTGGGGGCTCGCCAACAGCGGCCACGACTTCCTGTGGATCGTCCGCCCCGACCTCATCCACGGCGATGCCGCCGTGCTGCCGCCGGAGTTCATGGAGTCCGTCGGGGGGCGCGGCCTGCTGGCGAGCTGGTGCCCGCAGGAGGCGGTGCTGCGGCACGAGGCGGTGGGCGTGTTCCTGACGCACTCCGGCTGGAACTCGACGGTGGAGAGCCTCTGCGGCGGGGTGCCGATGCTGTGCTGGCCGTTCTTCGCGGAGCAGCAGACCAACCGCCGGTACAGCTGCACCGAGTGGGGCGTCGCCATGGAGATCGACGACGACGTGCGGCGCGACGCGGTGGAGGCCAAGATACGGGAGGCGATGGGAGGAGACAAGGGCCGGGAGATGCGCCGCCGGGCGGGCGAGTGGAAGGAGACCGGCCTCCGCGCGACGCGCCCCGGCGGCCGCGCGCACGCCAGCCTCGACGCGCTGGTCGCCGACGTCCTCCTCTCCGGTGGCAAGGCTCGGTAGGACAACGTGCACTAGTGCCGCCTGTTGCATGCTACTCCCTCCCTCCCATAATACAAGAGATTTTGAGTTTTTGCTTGTAACGTTTTACCATTCGTCTTATTCAAAATTTTTTAAAATTATTATTTATTTTAGGAAAAAGTACAAATTACCCCCTAAACTATCGCGGTCGTCTGAATTACCCCCCGAACCACAACACCGGCTATTCTTCACCTCCAACTATGCAAACCGGACAAATTACCCCCCTCAACCCAATCCGCGGTGGTTTTGGTCCACGTGGCGTACGCGTGGCAGTCCAGTCAGCACTCTATTTATAAAAAAAAATGTGGGACCCACCTGTCATCTCCTCATCCTCTCTTCCTCTCTCTCTCACACTCTTCCTCTCTCTCTCACGCGCCGTGCGGGGGAGGACGCGGCGGCGGCGTGCGGGCGGTGGCGGAGCGCCGGGGAGGACGCGGCGGCGGCGGGCGGCGCCGACGAGGGGGGATGAGGAGGACGACGACGAGGATGGAGCACACGGCGGCGGCGCCTCTCGGCGGCGTGCGCGCGGGGAGGACGAGGGCGGCGGGACGGCCGGCGTCAAGGCCCCCTCCGCCCCGCCGCTCCGACGGCGCCTCCACCTCCACCGCTGGCCAGCTCGTGGGGGGATGAGGAGGACGACGACAAGGATGGAGCACACGGCGGCTGCGCCTCTCGGCGGCGTGCGCGCGGGGAGGACGAGGGCGGCGGGACGGCCGGCGTCGAGGCCCCCTCCGCCGCGCCGCTCCGACGGTGCCCCCACCTCCACCACTGGCCAACTCGTGGGGGGATGAGGAGGACGACGACAAGGATGGAATGCACGGCGGCGCGCCTCTCGACGGCGTGCGCGCGGGGAGGACGAGGGCGGCGGGACGGCCGGCGTCGAGGCCTCGGCCTCCGCGCCCGCCCGCCTCCGGCCACCGCCCCCGCAACGCCCGTAGCCATCCCCACCGCCGGCCGCCCATCGGCGTCCGCTCCTTGCCCGCCCGCAACCCGCCGCCGCCTCCGCGCCCGCTTGCCGGCGTCGGCGTCGGCTCCTCGGTCCTCGCCTGCCCGCCTTCGGCTTCCGCCCCCGCAACGCCCGCAGCCATCCCCGCCGCCGGCCGCTCGTCGGCGTCCGCTCCTCCCCCGCCCGCAGCCCGCCGCCGCCTCCGCGCCCGCCCGCCGGCAATCTCCCCGGCGCTCTGCCATCGCCCGCCCGCCACCCCCGCGTCCTCCCCGGCGCTCCGCCACCGCCCGCACGCCGCCGCGGCGTCCTTCCCCGCACGACGCGTTTGAGAGAGAGAGAGAGAGTGAGAGAGAGAAGAGAGAGAAAGAGAGGATGAGGAGATGACAGGTGGGTTCCATATTTTTTAATAAATAGAGTGCTGACTGGACTGCCACGCGTACGTCACGTGGATCAAAACCACCGCGGATTGGGTCGAGGGGGATAATTTGTCCGGTTTGCATAGTTGGGGGTGAAGAATACCCGGTTTTGTGGTTCGGGGGGTAATTCAGACGGCCGTGATAGTTCGCGCGCGGGGGGGGGGGGGGGGGTAATTCGTACTTTTTCCTTTATTGTATTTGTGACTTACTTTATTATCTACAGTACTTTAAACATAATTTTTTAATTTTTATATTTGCAAAATTTTCTTGAATAAGACGAGTGGCTAAACGTTGCAAATAAAAACTCAAAACTAGTAATTGTGTTACGTGTTGTTCGTGTGCTGTGTTTCGGTACCTGCATAAATCACCGATCAACGGTGTATTGTTAAGTGATCAACAAGTTCATGATGAAAAAAACCGACAGTAATAGTGGCATCGGTATCAAAGTGAAAGAAACATCGATAACACTAAGTCACAATATTTGTTAACGATATTTAAGCCAAAACTTTACATTCTCTATAAATTGCTCACGGGTATCATCACCACCAAACTGTCATAACTCATAATTATAATGTATTAGCATACCAATGAATTTTGATCGTCCAGGTTACCGACCAGTCGTTTTTTTTAGCTTACCTATGTTAGTTGTCATCTTGTTACATCATATACGTCTCTCTATTCAAAAGAGATAATAGAATGTACTCCAATTTTACTTTCATCCTAAACATTTATTGCAATTATATATCCCACTTTATAACTGGCTTTATATATAGGCACAAACTCTAGCAATTTATATGTTCAGTGCAACAAATTAATTAGGAAATATGGGGGGTGCAGTGGCAACAATCCGGAAGTTCCTACGTACAATAGCGACCTAGGGTGATAGCAGCTTCTTGCGGTTTCGTTGCTTGTTTTCCACTTGCATCAGTTGTCACATGTCTCTTTTGGAATTAAACCCCAAGAGATTTTTGGATGAGCTGTGGTCATATAAGAGAATCTCGATTTGCATGATGAACGTTCCACACCACTTGTTGGCGGTGAGCCGGTGAGAAACGGGTCTTGGTGATGCTTCGGTAGAAGCATGCATGCGTGCGAGATAATCGGTTGGATTGCGGTGGTGGCGACTGGCGAGCACAGATAGATTTGCTAAAACCTTTCTGAAATGTATTTTCAGATAGGTAATCCCTCCGTATTTTAATGTATGACGCCGTTGACTTTTTAATCAATGTTTGACCATTTGTTTTATTTAAAATTTTTGTGTAAATATAAAAATATTTATATCATGCTTAAAGAACATTTGATGTTAAATCAAGTCACGGTATAATAAATGATAATAACATAAATTTTTTAAATAAGACGAATGATCAAACATTGGTTAAAAAGTCAACAGCGTAATACATTAAAATACGGAGGGAATACTTTTTTTTTCCCTTATTATCCTTATTGGCTTGACACAGGGCAATATCGTCTAAATATATATTGTGCTGAAGAGTAGACAAGTGGTCATTTGGAGTAAATTGCATACGGCGGATCTACGACTATGATGTATGCGAGTTTGGACTAAAAAACAAAGTATTCGATGCAACTTATCTAAGAAGGATTGTTTTCATGCCAGGCTCGACTAGATCATGAAACATCCGAAGCACCGGAATGCCCCCATCCACTAGCTTTATCGGATTATTAGCCCTTTGAAATGGATGACTAGACAGATTGTGGAAGATTGATTATAGGGTGAAATATATTATATATTATATAGCTAACAATAGCTTAAATCAAGTTGTTTAAGTAACACTGATGTAAAAAAGTTTTTGGCAAAATTATTCTTTTGGAAGTGTGGCACAGATAATCATCACATAATACACGCTTTCCAGACTAATAAAGGTAAATTTTGTAATATATAAAAAAACTTTCTATATAGTTTTTTTTTCTAAAAAACAATCAAATAAAGCTAATTTTAAATTTATAACCTTATATATTTAATTAATCATATGTTAATGATTTGTCTCGTTTCACATGCATGTGCTTGGCAGTGGCAGAGCCGGGAGGAGCAGAGGAAGGCCTGGCCTCCCCCAACAAATTGCAAATTTCCAAGTACATCTAGTTAATCACAAGATCAAGTAAGCATTAATGCTAGCTGCCCTGAGTCTTTGGGCCTTTGTCTCAAAGGCCATTGGTTGTGAAATTTATGCTAGCTGCCTAGTACATATGGATGGGTGTGGAACACTGGAACAATCAAGTTTGATGGCTCCAATCATGAATTTGATTACTTAAGTCCTAACTGTCTTGTTATACATAGTTCATTGTGAAAAATCTTCACATTGCTAAATGATTGGCTTAAACATGATTAGTTTGTATTGTTAAATTGTCAAAATATAGGGTATATATTAATATAAAATTACTACTGTTAAATTGTTAAATTATCATATTACTACAACAATTAAGTATTATTATTACTCAACAAGTCGGCCCCCTCACATGTTAAAATTCTAGCTTAGCTAATCCGAGACGCTGAACTGAAAGCTACCTAACAAGTCTACTTGTTCAGTGCATTCAGCGTATGTAACCGAGCAGTCATCTCACTTGAAAACGAAATTGTTGGTAGTTCATAATTAATGAGAGACATGAGACGTGGTCAGCACAACTTTTCGATAGAGATATGAATAAATGATGCTAATAAAAATTTGTATCAGTAAGCCTGATAGCAATACGAACAAATGACACTACGAAAAAGTTGTATCATATCGAATCCTCATAGTGGTACATAGGTCCCCTTTGTTTCATCTTCAATTTAGTAGAAAAAATATCCGTGCGTTACAACGGGTTAAAAGGAATTTTAATCTTACATATTACTTAATTCCGTAAGATATTCTACTCTAGAAAGGAAGCTCAAGGTTGACGAAAAGGAGCTGACCATTATTTGCTCTATGAAAATAGGAGCCCTGCTATGATTTTTGCATGCATGCACAACCTATACGTATGAGTGCATTTATAACAACCAATTAGACAGTTAAGTCTTTCTTATTATGAAAATAGATGGATAATAGAAATACAAATTTTATGTGAAAATCCTGATGGGAAAAAAACCATGTGCGTCGACCGGCAAATATCAGTATAGAGGAGTTAGATATAAACGTAAGAGATACATTGGGTTGCTGCACCGTTTCCGTGCAGCATAAAAGAGATATATAAAGGAAAATCTAGGAGTCCTAATATGCAAACGCTCAAAGTCCTATTTGGAAACTAATCCTGTAATACAAAGTGTTATTATGTAACTAACCCAAATATATTGTATGCTGAAATTCGGATAACATATTTAACAATCTTTGTCGGAGATATGGGCTCGGGGGTATGTGAGGTGAGGGGAATCTACCTTCCCATCCTGCCACGTGTCCCTACAGCCTGGTCCTATCCCCGCATTCCGCGAATCGCAGGAGCGGCCGGGATGGCGAGGGGCCTCGGGGTGCCACGTCATGCCCCTCGGGCCCTTGCGCCGCTTTGCCCCGAGGCCCTCGCCTAGCCGCCATTTGGCGGGGGGAGCAAGCGAGGAGGGGGCCCAGGTTGAACCCCCTTTAATGCGCGCAGCCCCCCAACTGCCCCCTGTCGCATTTAATGCAGTGGGGCAGACGTGCGGCGTGCCCATCTGGCGCGTGATGGTTAAGAATGACCGGTCTGTGACTGGCCTGACGCCGGTCACGTCTGACTGGACGGACAACCGTGCTCCCACGTCGCATCTGCTACCGGCGGAGTGGAGGTAGGTATGACCCGTCCCATCGGAGAGTCATTCGGAGGGTGGCCACCACAAGTCTTGACCCATTAATGAGGGAATGACAGGGCTGTCCCCCGTGTCAGGCGAGGGACGACGCTGGGCCCCACTCAAGGACAAGCTGTGATTTAGCTTCCAGGCGAAGGCACGGGTCAAGTTTTGGTCAAGGTAGGGTGGGTCCCCACCCGAGAGAAGAGTAGGTAGAGGCGGTGCATGTGATATCCCCTTGAGGTATAAAAGGAGGACCGCTTCTTCCCCCGGCCGAACTCACAAAAGGGGGGTCTCACGATCTCCCGCTAGAGAGGATCACTCCTCAACAGCTGGCGCGCCAGGTAGGGGGAGGTCGCGCGCTTTAAAGAGAAGTCGTTTCCTTCCGCCCCAAGTTTCCCTCGGCCCTCGACAATCATAGTCAAGGTCCTGGAGGAGGAGGCGGTGGTGTAAACCCCCACTCCGTCTGGGAGTGAGGATGCTAGCGAGAGCCGCGGCCCTCGTCACCGCCGCCACAACTCTCCAACTCCTCCCCGCCGCGATCCCTCGCGGAGGGAGGACCCCACCCGGTCAGGTGGTTTGGCCCTCTCCCGTCCCCGGGCGGAGGGAGGCCACAACGCGTCGGGGCACGGCGCCGCCTCACTTATGGTGACGGCGGCTTGCCCCGAGGCGCGCTTCAGGCGGCGGGTGCCCTTCTGCAGCATCCCCCCGTGAACCCGGAGCCGGAGACCCCTGTCCAGCGCTAGTTGGATGACATGGCCAACTTGGTCACCACTGCCCAGCGGCAGCTGGCAACGGGCGGCCGACTCGCCATCACCGGTACGTCGCGTACTTCCATTACCCTCTCCTCGTCAGCAAGGAGGAGGGCCCGTCGATCAGCCACGGCCTCAAGGCGGTCCACGGCTCCAACATCGTCGGGGGCCTCGGGAAGTCGGAGGTGTCATGATGGCCTCTACGGGGAGCAGGACGCTCGAATCAATATCGAGCAACGCCGGGACGAGCGCCGAGCTGCCCGCATGGGGGAAGGCGCCTCCTCGTCTAGAGTGCCGCGCTCCTCCTCACGAGGCGGCCCTCCCCCCACGCTCACCCCTGGAGGGATTGGTTGCAGGGCCTTCGTGGCAAGTCTCCGGAATGTCCGGTGGCCCCTGAAGATTCGCCCCAACCTCACGGAGAAGTATGATGGCAGCATCAATCCCTCCGAGTTCCTCCCGATCTACACCACGATCATCTTGGCGGCGGGGGGGCGACGATCGGGTCATGGCGAATTATTTCCCCATGGCTCTCAAGGGTCAGGCGCGCGGCTGGTTGATGACCCAGCCCCCCGACTCCATCCACTCCTAGGAGGACCTGTGCCAGCAGTTCGTCACGAACTTCCAGGGCACATACCCTCGCCCAGGAGAAGAAGCGGACCTGCACGCTATGCAGCGGAAGGACGACGAGTCCCTCCGCTCGTACATATAGCGCTTCTGCCAGGTCGGCAACACTATTCCATGCATTCCGGCCCACGCGGTCGTTTATGCGTTTCAGAATGGCGTGCGGCATAACCGCATGCTGGAGAAGATTGTCTCCAAGGAGCCCAAGACCACCGCAGAGCTCTTCGAGCTGGCGGACAAGGTGGCTCGGAAGGAGGAGGCATGGGCCTGGAATTCCCCCGGCACCGGCGCGGCGGCTGCGGCTACCCCCGAGTTTGTCCCCCGCTCTAAGCGGCGAGATAGAAGGGGCAAAAGGAAATTGGCCTGCTCCGATGACGAGGGCCTTGTCCTTGCGGCTGATGGGCCCTCACGGGCCCCGCTCAAGGGAAAGGCCACCGGCGACAAGCCGAGCTCCACTGCTCCATCCGGCGAGGGCCGGTCGGCAGACAAGTGGTGCTCGGTGCACAACACTTATCGGCACAATCTCGCCGACTGCCGCTCGGTCAAGAATTTGGCCGAGCGGTTCCGGAAGGCCGATGAGGAGAAGCGGCAGGGTCGACGAGAGGGCAAAGCCCCCGCAACCCCAGCCGATGACCGGCGAGGGGAGGCCGTGAAGAAGGCCCCCGCCGATGATGGCGATAACAGCGAGGATCTAGAGTTCCAGATACCTCAGGGAACCGTCGCCACGCTTGACGGGGGAGGGGGGCTTGCGCTCACACCTCCCGCAGAGGCGTCAAGGCCATGAGACGAGAGCTTCTGGCCGCCGTCCCAACGCATGAAGCGGTTCGGAAGGCGCGCTGGTCGGAGGTGAAGCTCACCTTTGACCAGAGCGACCATCCGACAGTGCACGCTTGAGGAGGGAAGTTGGCCCTCGTGGTCTCCCCGACCATTCACAACGTCAGGATGAAGCGCGTCCTGGTTGACGGGGGGGGGGGGGGGCAGCCTCAGCATCATCTCCCCAGCCGCCTTCGACGCGCTCAAGGCCCCGGGGATGAAGCTCCAGCCATCGCTGCCGATCATCGGTGTAACTCCGGGACACACGTGGCCCCTCGGCCACGTCGAGCTCCCGGTAACCTTCGGCGACTCCACCAACTTCTGTACCGAGCGGATCAACTTCGATGTGGCGGACCTCAATCTGCCCTACAACGCGGTCCTGGGCAGACCTGCGTTGGTGAAATTCATGGCGGCCACCCACTACGCCTATCTCCAGATGAAGATGCCGGGCCCTAGTGGCCCCATCACCGTCTTTGGCGATGTCAAAGTCGCCCTCGCCTGCGCGGAGCAGCGCGCCTACAACCTGGCGGTGGCCACGGAGCCACAGGCCCCGGAGGCCTCCGCGTCCCGCGCCTCCAAGAAGCGCCTCACCTCGGCTGACAAGGTGCCCGTCAAGGAAATCCCCCTTGGCGATGATTCGTCCAAGACCGCCAAAATTGGCGGGATCCTAGACACCAAATAGGAAAGCGCGCTCGTCTCCTTCCTCCGGGCAAACTCCGATGTCTTCGCATGGAACCCTTGGATATGCCCGGGGTCCCCAGGGAGGTGATCGAGCATCGCCTCGCCGTGCGGCCGGATGCACGACCCGTCCGGCAAAAAGTGCGGCGTCAAGCCCCGGAGCGGCAGGCCTTCATCCGAGAGGAGGTGGCGCGGCTCCTGGAGGCTGGCTTCATCCGCGAGGTTATTGTCACGCCCAGAAATTCATGAACCAGAATTTCTAAGCTGAATGTGTATTAAACCCCTGTCCAGGACCAGCCAGGGTATACAAACGACAATTGTTGACATACAGATCCACGTCTTACAAAAATATAAAAGATTACAAATGTAGCGGAAAAGATAAAAGCGAGCTAAACCGGGAAGCTTGACTTCAGCAGCGGGGCGACTCCATTCCACAGGCAATCCTTGACGGCAGCTGTCACACCCAGAAATTCACGAACCAGAATTTCTAAGCTGAATGTGCATTAAACCCCTGTCCAGGACCAGCCAGGGTACACAAACGACAATTGTTGACATACAGATCCACGTCTTACAAAAATATAAAAGATTACAAATGCAGCGGAAAAAGATAAAAACGAGCTAAGCCTGAAGACTTGGCTCCTGCAGCGGGCGACTCCATTCCACAGGCATCCTTGACGGCAGCGACGAAACCAACCTCTTCGAGACATCTTCAACTGAGAAGGACTTCAACTCTGGGGTGGGGGAAAAGAGAGCAAGACTGAGTACTACCCACTGTACTCAGCAAGTCATACCGGAAGAGGAGGTATGATGCAAGATATATCCAAGGGAGGCTAAAGGTTCTTTTGCATAAAGCCGGCATTTCAAAGCAGCAGTTGAAAACAGTAAAACAGTAGTAATTAATCCATATTAACCAATCACTGTCCAACGTTACACCACGTTGCAACAGGCCCAAACCACCACCTGAACTAACCAGTTCCAAAAGCTAACTAGGGTGAAACTAATCACGGTGAATCTGGTCGACCGCCCATAACCGCGGGCACGGCTATTCGAATAGTTTTACTCTGATCAGAGGTGTACAACTGTACCCACAAGACACAGCCCCACGACACGTTCCCGTGCGCCGACATGCCACCACGACATACCGGAAAGAGGCCGTGACAGGACCCTTCGCATAACCCTCTCTAACCGATCGCACCACACCTTAGGGTTCGCCCCCGTCCCCAGCAGGCAACGGGCAGCCCCCCTTTCGTGCCGCGGTGAATCCGGAAGCCGATCAACCGGACACCCCGGCCGACCCAACTCCATCACGCCCACCCTCGCCTGGGTACGTCGGCTAGAGAAAAGCTACACTACAAGCCCAGCCGTTGCCCACGCTGGCTTGTGGTAAGTACGATAAGTTCTTCCAGGGCATCCCGCGAACCGGTCCTTAATCGCCATGGGCACGT
Source organism: Oryza sativa Japonica Group (assembly GCF_034140825.1). Lineage (NCBI taxonomy): Eukaryota > Viridiplantae > Streptophyta > Magnoliopsida > Poales > Poaceae > Oryza > Oryza sativa. Next base: position 22,985,345 of record NC_089038.1, read on the forward strand.
CTAGCAAAACCATGCACCCACAGCCCACCATGAAGTGTATTTTAATTAACCAACACCATTGCGGTGGCACTAATCCAAAGCTATTGCCAAAATCAAAGTCTATGCTTTAATGTGATCCCCTTTTGTGCACTAGTTGAACTAAGCAAGGCTAAGCATCTCCTAAACCAACATCTAGTCATTTTAATACCCAAGTTATCAATGGCGTAAGGGAAACAACATATAGCTGAGTAATGGGACCCATCCCACATGATATTGTAAAACAATGCAATATTTAATAGAAATGCGAGACATTTGTAAATTTGGTACAATAGGATCAATTGCAATGTATGACTTGCCTTGCTCTCGCACTGATGTGACCACAGCAATGTCTTCGAGAAACCGCGAACCGACGAAACGGGCGAAATCTACGCGACAAACAAAGCACACAAGCAAATCATGCTATAAGACTACTGAAACAGAGAACAAAGCCATTTTTAATGGATTCTATACATTTTTATGAATTTACTGAGACTTGAATGGACTTAAACGGAGCTCGGATGAATTAGTTATGATTTTTAGAAGATTCTCTGTGTTTTTACTATTAAAGAAAAGCCTTAATCAATTTATTGCGCAATACTGCCCCAGGGCTGACGTCAGCAAGGGGTGGGGCGGCGCCGACATGCGGGACCCACGGGTCAGTGTCTCAAGGAGAGAGAGGGGCGGCTGGCAAGCGGGCCCCACCGAGCGGCGGCTCAAGAGAGAGGAATGGAGGGGCACGGCTGGTGGCTCGGCTCGGCTTCAAAGCCGGCAGGCCAAGCATGGCGAGCGACGGCGGCACGCGCGGTCGCCGGCGACGGCAACCGGCGGCGCGGACGGCGACGGCAGACGGCGCGAAAAGCGGCGGCGGCGGCCGAAGACGACGGTGCGCGCGCGGAGGACGGCGACGCACACGGGAGAGAGGGAAAGAGGGAGGAGGGGGAGTTTTTCACCGAGGTTGGCCGGCGCGAGTGGAGACGACGGCGAACGACGACGACGAGCGACGGGAGGACGACGGCGACGGGCGAACGATCTCCGGGACCTCCTAGGGAACAAAATGGGAAGGATTAGAGGGAGAGGGGTGGTTAACGGCGAGCGGATTCCATGGCCGAAGGCGGTGGCAATGGTGGAAGCTCACCGGAGTGCGAGGAGATGCGAGCCCCGGCGATGGAATTGGACGGGAGAACAGCGGACGAGGTGGACCTCGGGATGGCGGACGCGGCGGCGCCGATGGCGGGGTGCGGCGGCGACCCTAGCGGCTGCTAGAGGCGGCCGGAGCGGTGGAGATGGCGGCGGCGGGTGGGTGCACGGTGCTAGGGCGATAGGGAGCTCGGGGGCGGACGGCAAAAGAGGGAAAAAGGTGGAGAGAGGCGCGGGGATGGTTTATATGGGCTCGGGAGGGGCGGACGAGGCCGGGAGGCGGCCGATTTGGCCGGCGACGTGGGGGAAGTGGATGAGGAGAGAGAGAGTGGGGGAAATTTCAAATCCCCCGCCGTTTGCGGGCGCGCGAGCTGGCGGGAGGTGCGGGGAAGGTGGGCGGCGACGTGGGCGTGCGGTACGGGCGGAGTGGGCGCGGGAACAGCGGGATACGCGGCGGCGTGGGCGGTGGTTTCGACGGCGTTGGCGCGGGCGTGGGCGGCCGGAGGTTAGGGAAAGGGCTGACAGGTGGGCCCCACCTGTCAGCGCCCGAGAGGGAGAGGGAGGCCGGGTGAACTTCGGGAGTAGGAGGGAGGAGCGGGCCGGCGCGGGAGGTGAACGGACTGGGCCGACGGCCCAAGAAGAGAGAAAAAAGGAGGAAAAAGAAAAAGAAGAAAGGATTTTCCAGGGATTAATATTGCACTTTGCTTATTTTAATTGGTTAAAATTATTTCCAAGGCTCTGAAAATTCCACTAAAAATCCTGTTAGCATATTTTGACATGTAGAATCCAAGAAAAATTCCACATGCCGATTTCGATTATTATTTGCATTTATTAATTAGGGATTCATCTCTAGGTTAAATTAAACAATTTCTTCGGACGACTTATTTTATGAATTTAGAGCAAGGGAGGGGAACTTCAGGGCGTGACAAACCTACCCCCCTTAAACGGAATCTCGACCCCGAGATTCGGAAGAGCTGGCGAAGAGGTGCGGATGGGCGGCCTTTAATTCATCTTCCCTTTCCCAGGTGGCCTCTTCCTCTGAGTGGTGGCTCCACTGAACTTTGCAAAATCTGATTATTTTGTTTCTGGTCCTTCTCTCACTGGTCTCGAGGATACGAATCGGCTTCTCCACATAAGTCAGATCTTCTTGGATGTCAATGTGCTCTGAGCTAGCTTGTTCCTCAGGTACCCTCAAACACTTCTTCAATTGAGATACATGAAACACATCGTGGATTCCAACCATATTAGATGGGAGCTCAAGCTGGTAAGCGACTTCACCTCTGCGTTCCAAAATCCTGTATGGTCCCACAAAGCGTGGTGCCAATTTGCCTTTCGTCTGGAACCGGTGTACTCCCCGAAGCGGAGTGACACGAAGGTACACATAATCCCCTGCTTCGAAGGTAAGCTCTCTCCGGCGGTTGTCAGCATAACTCTTCTGTCGAGATTGCGCGATTCGCAGTCTTTCCCTGACGGTCCTAACTTTCTCCTCTGCTTCGGTTAACACTTCTGTCCCAAACAGTTGGCGCTCACCTGTTTGATCCCAGAAGAGTGGCGTACGACACTTCCGGCCATACAATGCTTCAAACGGTGCCATTTGCAAACTGGCCTGATAACTGTTGTTGTAAGAGAATTCCGCATAAGGCAGACTTTTATCCCAGGCTCCACCAAAGTCAAGTGCACAAGCTCTCAACATATCTTCCAAGATTTGATTTACTCGCTCGGTCTGACCATCTGTTTGCGGATGATAAGCCGTGCTGAAATTCAAACGAGTCCCTAATTCTTCTTGCAGTTTCTGCCAGAATTTTGAAGTGAATTGGCTTCCTCGATCAGATACAATCTTCTTAGGTACCCCATGCAAACACATGATTCTTGAAAGATAAAGCTCTGCCAACCTTTTCCCAGTATAGGTAGTGTGTACTGGAACGAAATGAGCAACTTTGGTGAGTCGATCCACGACCACCCAGATTGAATCCTGCCCCGATGATGTCCTGGGCAAACCTGTTATGAAATCCATTCCGATTTCTTCCCATTTCCATTCCGGGATCTGAAGGGGTTGTAGCAGTCCTGCGGGCCTCTGATGTTCTGCTTTGACTCGCTGACAAACATCGCAGAGTGCGACGAATTCGGCTATCTCTCTTCTCATGCTGGCCCACCAGAATTTCTCTTTGAGGTCCTGGTACATTTTAGTACTGCCGGGATGAATTGAATACTGAGCTTGATGAGCTTCTGTGAGTATGAGATCCTTTAGTTCTTTGTCGTCAGGCACACACAATCTTTCTCCCAACCAGATTGTGCCATGCTCATCCTCATGGAAATCTCGAGCTTTTCCAACCCTCATATTCTTTTTCAGCTCTGCTATTTCAGAATCGTTTACTTGAGCTGCTCTGACTTGATCCACGAGCGTAGGCCGTGCCTCTAGGGCAGCTACGTACCCGTGTTCCACGATGCCCAAATTTAGGTGCTCAAGATCTTGCTGCAATTTGCCACACATGTCTTCAGTGCATAAGGCATTGCAATAGCTTTTCCTGCTCAAAGCATCTGCTACCACATTTGCTTTGCCTGGGTGATAATGTATCCCCATGTCATAATCTTTAATTAACTCCAGCCATCTTCGCTGTCGGAGATTCAAGTCAGGTTGAGTGAAGATGTACTTCAGGCTCTTATGATCAGTGTAAACTTCACAGCGGTTGCCAATAAGATAGTGCCGCCAGATTTTCAGAGCATGAACCACTGCTGCCAACTCAAGGTCATGAGTGGGATAATTGGTCTCATGTGAACGCAACTGTCGCGAAGCATATGCGACCACTCTGCCTTCTTGCATCAACACACATCCCAATCCTTGGCGAGATGCATCACAGTAGACTTGGAAGTCTTTCGTCTGATCTGGCAGAATTAGAACTGGTGCAGAGACTAACCTCTTCTTGAGTTCTTCAAAACTTTGGTTGCACTCAGCTGACCACTTGAATTTTTCATCTTTCTTTAGCAACTGTGTCATGGGCCTGGCAATCTTGGAGAAATTTTCGATGAACCGACGGTAATAGCCCGCAAGTCCAAGAAAACTTCGGATCTGAGAAACTGTCTTTGGTGGGGTCCACTTTGTAACTGATTCCACATTTGATGGATCCACTGCCACGCCTTGAGCAGAAATGACGTGACCCAGAAATTTGACCTCCGATAACCAGAAGTCACACTTGCTAAACTTGGCATATAGCTGGTGCTCCTTCAATTTCTCGAGTACCAGACGGAGATGCTGCTTATGTTCCTCTTCTGATTTTGAATAAATAAGTATGTCGTCAATGAACACCACGACAAACTTGTCAAGAAACTGCATAAACACTTTGTTCATCAAGTTCATGAAGAAAGCCGGTGCATTGGTGAGTCCAAAGGACATAACCGTGCACTCAAACAACCCATACCGAGTGATGAAGGCTGTCTTGGGAATATCCTCTTCCCGAATTCTCAACTGATGATAGCCTGATCGCAGGTCTATCTTGGAAAACACCTTAGCTCCTTTTAGCTGATCAAACAGGTCATCAATTCTGGGCAACGGATATTTGTTCTTGATTGTGACCTCATTAAGGGCGCGATAATCCACGCACATCCTCTTGGTCTTGTCTTTCTTCTCCACAAAGATGACCGGAGCACCCCAAGGTGAAGTACTCGGTCGGATGTACCCTTTCTGCAGCTGTTCGTCAACCTGCTTCTTGACCTCTGCTAGCTCATTAGCTGCCATTCTGTACGGCCTCTTGTAAATTGGAGCAGTCCCGGGTGCCAAATCGATCCGGAACTCGATTTCTCTCTTCGGTGGCATTGTAGTGAGGTCTTCTGGGAACACCTCAGGATACTCTTGTACTATAGGAATATCCTCCAACTTCCTGGGACTTTTCTCCACTGTTTCTGTCTGACCCTCAATAGCAGCCTGATTCAGACTCGCTACGGACTTCTGCAACGCTGGGGAACGGAAGGTGATCTTCTCCCCTTTGTCGTTGGTTAGGGTGATGGTGCGGCTTGCGCAGTCAATCACTCCCTTGTTTCTGGTCAACCAATCCATTCCGAGAATGACATCTAGGTCTTTAGATTCGAGAAGGATGAGGTTGGATAGAAACGGTGATCTTTTGATCTCTATAGTCACCGAGGGACAGTAGTGTGCTGTCCTCATATCATTTCCAGGGGTATGAACCTGCATCGGTATTTTAAGTTCCACTACCGATAATCCATGTGTCCCAGCAAATCTTTTGGAAATGAAAGAATGCGAGGCACCTGAATCAAAGAGAACTGTTGCTGGATATGAGTTCACTGGAAACGTGCCCAACACGACCTCTGGTGCTGCCTGTGCTTCCTCTGCAGACACATGATTGGCGCAGGCCTGGATGAACCTGGGTCCAGTGCGATTCAGCTTCGGACACTTGCCAGCAAAGTGGTCGTGCTTGCCACAGTTGAAGCAGGGTCCTGGCTTTCCTACAGCCCCCTTCTTGGGTTGTACTGGCTGAGCTGACACAGCTGGCGGATCTGACTGAGCTGGTGCCATCAGTGGGGGTGGAGTCGAGTTGTGGTTGTGCTGCTTACTGTTGTTGTGACTGCCACCGTTGTAGTCGTTGTTGAAGTTACTCAGGTGATAGGGACGGTGCTGACAGACGATCAGGGTGGAAGGCCCACCTAGCTGTCCCGTCATGAAGCGAGGCTTCTGATTGTTCCCCTGAGGAAAGCTGATCTGAGCTGCCTTTCTTTTACGGTCCATTTTGTTGCGTTGCTCTTCCTGGCGGATAGCCTTGTCCACAAGCTTCTCAAAGTCCTCATAGACTCCGGAGATTAGCTGGTTGGTCAATTCATCATCGAGCCCAAACAAAAACTTCTCCTGCTTCTCAGCATCGGTGCGCACGTCCTCAGGAGCGTAGCGCGCGAGGCGGTTGAACTCGTGCAGGTACTCTGTAACCGTTCTGGTTCCTTGTTGCAATGCACGGAACTCTCTCTTCTGTTGTGCCATAATCCCTTCAGGAATCAGTGCCTTCCTAAAGTTTTGACAAAACTCTACCCAAGTAACCTCCGTTGCATCTGGACGGGTCACCACGTAGTTATCCCACCAGGCAGAAGCTGGACCTTGCAACTGGTGTGTAGCAAAAGCAACTTTCTCTTGGTCGTTGCATTGCAGTAGGTTCAGCTTCTTCTCAATAGCACGGAGCCAGTCGTTGGCCTCCATTGGGTTGGTGGTGCTTGAGAAAGTAGGTGGCTGGATGCGGAGAAAGTCTAACAATTTGGACAGGTGTGATGGTGGAGGACCAAACTGCTGGTTCTGTTGCACCTGCTGCAACATTTGATGGTGATGTTGCTGCATCTGTTGCATCATCATTGTCATCATTTGAGTGACCGTTGGGTTTTCGGGCGGTGGAGATGATCTGCTGCCAGATGCACCACTGACATGAGCTTCATCTGTCTGCTCTTCGCTGCCACTGGCGTCGTTGGAGTCACGGGGATCATTCCTTGTCTTCACCATCTGGACGAGGATAGGTAGAAATAAGAGAAAGGAAGAAAACAGATGGCTCGGAAGCTAATCTTTCTTATAAAATTAAGTGCAATTATCTTAATCTTGATTAAAACACTGAAAAAGAGGCACGCAACTCCTAATAAAGGCAGCCATACCACTGACACATGATATCGACCGCCGACTAACCCACAAGCAACAAACCTAAACACAAAAACTAGCAAGCAAACAAAACTAAGAAGACGATAAAGCTATGGGTGGCGACTCTGAAGCTCGGAGCGGCGCTTGCGATCGAAGAACAGGTCTGACTTCTAAGGAGGGTAGAGGGATAGGAACCAACACATGCTCAAAACCAAATTAAATAAAGCAACAAATGACTCAAGTAACTCGCGGAGCATGATGATTTTTATGCATAGAACATTTTTCATGAACCCGGATAAAGACACTAATGCGACTGACTAAACCATAGCTTAATGCATAAACTAGTTGCATGGAAAATGATGCGCATAAAATTGCCCCATCGAACATAGACACGACCTAATGCATAACACCCGATAAATTCCCAACTGACTGTCAAATAAACTCCAAATAAAATTTTTCTAAAACCCTAGACCGAGCTAATTTTAAGGATCCGATCCGAATGAACGACCAAGATTTTTCCCACAAACCAAAGAGGCAAAACCCCAAATTTTTTTCCCGAAACAAATCCAAGTGCAAAAAGCATATGCAGATGAAAAGGTTTAAGAGAGCTCTTAGGGTTTCCATTTGGCTTGTCCTACGGTCAAGGTCGGCTCTGATACCAACTTGTCACGCCCAGAAATTCACGAACCAGAATTTCTAAGCTGAATGTGCATTAAACCCCTGTCCAGGACCAGCCAGGGTACACAAACGACAATTGTTGACATACAGATCCACGTCTTACAAAAATATAAAAGATTACAAATGCAGCGGAAAAAGATAAAAACGAGCTAAGCCTGAAGACTTGGCTCCTGCAGCGGGCGACTCCATTCCACAGGCATCCTTGACGGCAGCGACGAAACCAACCTCTTCGAGACATCTTCAACTGAGAAGGACTTCAACTCTGGGGTGGGGGAAAAGAGAGCAAGACTGAGTACTACCCACTGTACTCAGCAAGTCATACCGGAAGAGGAGGTATGATGCAAGATATATCCAAGGGAGGCTAAAGGTTCTTTTGCATAAAGCCGGCATTTCAAAGCAGCAGTTGAAAACAGTAAAACAGTAGTAATTAATCCATATTAACCAATCACTGTCCAACGTTACACCACGTTGCAACAGGCCCAAACCACCACCTGAACTAACCAGTTCCAAAAGCTAACTAGGGTGAAACTAATCACGGTGAATCTGGTCGACCGCCCATAACCGCGGGCACGGCTATTCGAATAGTTTTACTCTGATCAGAGGTGTACAACTGTACCCACAAGACACAGCCCCACGACACGTTCCCGTGCGCCGACATGCCACCACGACATACCGGAAAGAGGCCGTGACAGGACCCTTCGCATAACCCTCTCTAACCGATCGCACCACACCTTAGGGTTCGCCCCCGTCCCCAGCAGGCAACGGGCAGCCCCCCTTTCGTGCCGCGGTGAATCCGGAAGCCGATCAACCGGACACCCCGGCCGACCCAACTCCATCACGCCCACCCTCGCCTGGGTACGTCGGCTAGAGAAAAGCTACACTACAAGCCCAGCCGTTGCCCACGCTGGCTTGTGGTAAGTACGATAAGTTCTTCCAGGGCAGCCCGCGAACCGGTCCTTAATCGCCATGGGCACATCTAGCAAAACCATGCACCCACAGCCCACCATGAAGTGTATTTTAATTAACCAACACCATTGCGGTGGCACTAATCCAAAGCTATTGCCAAAATCAAAGTCTATGCTTTAATGTGATCCCCTTTTGTGCACTAGTTGAACTAAGCAAGGCTAAGCATCTCCTAAACCAACATCTAGTCGTTTTAATACCCAAGTTATCAATGGCGTAAGGGAAACAACATATAGCTGAGTAATGGGACCCATCCCACATGATATTGTAAAACAATGCAATATTTAATAGAAATGCGAGACATTTGTAAATTTGGTACAATATGATCAATTGCAATGTATGACTTGCCTTGCTCTCGCACTGATGTGACCACAACAACGTCTTCGAGAAACCGCGAACCGACGAAACGGGCGAAATCTACGCGACAAACAAAGCACACAAGCAAATCATGCTATAAGACTACTGAAACAGAGAACAAAGCCATTTTTAATGGATTCTATACATTTTTATGAATTTACTGAGACTTGAATGGACTTAAACGGAGCTCGGATGAATTAGTTATGATTTTTAGAAGATTCTCTGTGTTTTTACTATTAAAGAAAAGCCTTAATCAATTTATTGCGCAATACTGCCCCAGGGCTGACGTCAGCAAGGGGTGGGGCGGCGCCGACATGCGGGACCCACGGGTCAGTGTCTCAAGGAGAGAGAGGGGCGGCTGGCAAGCGGGCCCCACCGAGCGGCGGCTCAAGAGAGAGGAAGGGAGGGGCGCGGCTGGTGGCTCGGCTCGGCTTCAAAGCCGGCAGGCCAAGCATGGCGAGCGACGGCGGCACGCGCGGTCGCCAGCGACGGCAACCGGCGGCGCGGACGGCGACGGCAGACGGCGCGAAAAGCGGCGGCGGCGGCCGAAGACGACGGTGCGCGCGCGGAGGACGGCGACGCACACGGGAGAGAGGGAAAGAGGGAGGAGGGGGAGTTTTTCACCGAGGTTGGCCGACGCGAGTGGAGACGACGGCGAACGACGACGACGAGCGACGGGAGGACGACGGCGACGGGCGAACGATCTCCGGGACCTCCTAGGGAACAAAATGGGAAGGATTAGAGGGAGAGGGGTGGTTAACGGCGAGCGGATTCCATGGCCGAAGGCGGCGGCAATGGTGGAAGCTCACCGGAGTGCGAGGAGATGCGAGCCCCGGCGATGGAATTGGACGGGAGAACAGCGGACGAGGTGGACCTCGGGATGGCGGACGCGGCGGCGCCGATGGCGGGGTGCGGCGGCGACCCTAGCGGCTGCTAGAGGCGGCCGGAGCGGTGGAGATGGCGGCGGCGGGTGGGTGCACGGTGCTAGGGCGATAGGGAGCTCGGGGGCGGACGGCAAAAGAGGGAAAAAGGTGGAGAGAGGCGCGGGGATGGTTTATATGGGCTCGGGAGGGGCGGACGAGGCCGGGAGGCGGCCGATTTGGCCGGCGACGTGGGGGAAGTGGATGAGGAGAGAGAGAGTGGGGGAAATTTCAAATCCCCCGCCGTTTGCGGGCGCGCGAGCTGGCGGGAGGTGCGGGGAAGGTGGGCGGCGACGTGGGCGTGCGGTACGGGCGGAGTGGGCGCGGGAACAGCGGGATACGCGGCGGCGTGGGCGGTGGTTTCGACGGCGTTGGCGCGGGCGTGGGCGGCCGGAGGTTAGGGAAAGGGCTGACAGGTGGGCCCCACCTGTCAGCGCCCGAGAGGGAGAGGGAGGCCGGGTGAACTTCGGGAGTAGGAGGGAGGAGCGGGCCGGCGCGGGAGGTGAACGGACTGGGCCGACGGCCCAAGAAGAGAGAAAAAAGGAGGAAAAAGAAAAAGAAGAAAGGATTTTCCAGGGATTTAATATTGCACTTTGCTTATTTTAATTGGTTAAAATTATTTCCAAGGCTCTGAAAATTCCACTAAAAATCCTGTTAGCATATTTTGACATGTAGAATCCAAGAAAAATTCCACATGCCGATTTCGATTATTATTTGCATTTATTAATTAGGGATTCATCTCTAGGTTAAATTAAACAATTTCTTCGGACGACTTATTTTATGAATTTAGAGCAAGGGAGGGGAACTTCAGGGCGTGACAGCAGCGATGGAACCAACCTCTCTGAGACGGCTCCAACTGAGAAGAACTTCAACTCTGGTGTGGGGGAAAAGAGAGCAAGACTGAGTACTACCCATTGTACTCAGCAAGTCATACCGGAAGAGGAGGTATGATGCAGGATATAACCAAAGGAGGCTACGGGGTTCATTTGCATAAAGCAGGCATTTAAAACCAGTAGTTGAAAACAGTAAAAACAGTTGTAGTAATTAAGCAATATTAACCAGTCACTGTCCAACGCTACACCATGTTGCAACAGCCCAACCAACCACCTGAACTACACCAGCTCATTAAGCTAAACTAGGGGTGAGACTAATCACGGTGAATCTGGTCGACCGCCCATAACCGCGGGCACGGCTATTCGAATAGTTTTACTCTGATCAGAGGTGTACAACTGTACCTACAAGACACAGCCCCACGACACGTTCCCGTGCGCCGACATGCCACCACGACATACCGGAAAGAGGCCGTGACAGGACCCTTCGCATAACCCCCTCTAACCGATCGCACCACACCTTAGGGTTCACCCCCGCCCCCAGCAGGCAACGGGCAGCCCCCTTTCGTGCCACAGTGAATCTGGAAGCCGATCAACCGGACACCCCAGCCGACCCAACTCCATCACGCCCACCCTCGCCTGGGTACGTCTGCTAGAGGAAAGCTACACTACAAGCCCAGCCGTTGCCCACGCTGGCTTGTGGTAAGCACGATAAATTCTTCCAGGGTTTCCCGCGAACCGGTCCTTAACTGCCATGGGTGCGACCAACAAAACCATGCACCCACAGCCCACCATGTAGTGTATTTTAATAAGCCAACACCATTACGGTGCCACTAATCCAAAGCTATTGCCAATAATCAAAGTCTATGCTTTAATGAGATTCCCTTTTTGTGTACTAGTAGAACTAAGCATGGCTAAGCATTTCCTAAACCAACATCTAATCATTTTGATACCCAAGTTATCAATGGCATAAGGTAAACAATGTATGGCTGAGTAATAGGACCCATCCCACATGACATTGTAAAAGAGTGCAACATTTGATAGAAATGCAGGGTGTTTGTAAATTGGGTAAAATATGATCAAATGTAAAGCATGACTTGCCTTGCTCTCGCACTGATGAGACCACAGCCACTTCTTTGAGAAACCGCGGATCGACGAAACGGCCGAAATCTACGCGACAAACAAAGCACACAAGCAAAGCAGGCTATAAGACTACTGAAACAGGAAACAAAACCATTTTTAATGGATTCTATGCATTTTTATGAATTTATTGAGACTTGAATGGACTTAATCGGAGCTCGAATGAATTAGATATGATTTTTTAGAAGATTATCTGTGTTTATTACTATAACAAAAAGTCCTTAAATCATTTATCGCGCAATAAATCCCAGGGCTGGTGTCATCCAAGGGGGGCGGCTGCGCCGATAGGTGGGCCCCGCTTGTCAGCGGCTCAAGAGAGAGAGAGGGGGCGCCGGCACGTGGGCCCCACTGGCAGTGGCACAAGGCGGGAGGGGGTGCGGCTGGCAGGCGGGTCCCACTGGCCGCGGCTCCAAAGGGGGGGGGGGGGTGGCGCCTGGCTCGGCTCGGCTCCGAGCCGACCGGCCGGCCATGGGGCGGTGGCGCGCGCGGAGCTGGCGGCGGCACACGGTTATCGGCGGCGGCGCGGGAGTCGGAGGCGACGGCTGGAAGCGGTGGCGCGGGAGGCGGCGGAGTCGGCCGAAGGCCACGACGAGTGCGTGGAGAGGGGCGGCGCAAACGAGAGAGAGGGGAAAAGGGAGGAGAGGGGATCCTCACCGGCGAGCACGGCGGCCGGCGCGAAGGATGAAGGCGGCGGCGACGACCCGACGAGCGGAGGGGCAGACGGGCACCGGTTGCACCTACGGAGGAAAATGGAGAGAAATTAGGGGTTGGGAGGAAGCCCACGGCGGCTAGCGTGGCCGGCCGGAGATGGGAAGGGCGGCGAAACTCACCGGCGCACAGAGAGAGAGGCGTTCCGGCGGTGGGATTGGATGGGGATGCGGCGGCCGGGGTAGCTTTGGCGGTGGAGAAGCTAACGGCGGCGGCGGATTGGCTCGGCGGCGGCTCTAGAGGTGGCGGCGTGCGGCCGGAGCACGGCGGCGAGCGGCGGCGCTAGAGGAGATCGGCGTGGGCGCGGTAGAAGGCATGCAAGAGCGCGGCAAAAAGGGGAAAAGGGAGATGGGGACGCGGGGAAGCTTTATAGGGGCTCGGGAGGGGCGGACACGGCCGGGACGCCCCCCCCCCCCCCCCCCCCCCGATTTGGCCGGCGACGTGGGGGAGGGAGAGAGAGAGAGAGGGATTCAAAACCGAACCCCGCTAGAGAGGATCACTTCTCAACAATCTTCATCTTGAGATGAATTTTCTCCTGTAGCATAAAAATCTTCAATCTCCAAACAACCTCATAATGTGACAAAATTATTGTGCGCCAAATAGTTACTTGAACTATAAAACCATAACACCCTTAATCCAGAAGAGAGAAACCATACTTCATACTTGCTATTAGGAATAATAGTGAATCTGTTGGTATAAGCCTGTATAAACCTAGAAGAGACGCGATACTCTGTGTGCAAAAACGAAGTATTTTTATCTTCATAAAAACCTCCTAGTAAACTGTCATGTGAGCGTAGCAAAAACTGAACCTAACTTACCCAAACAGAACCAAAGCAATGCAGATGAATTGATTCCCTGTTACAAAAGGATGTGTGCACGGAGCGACAATATGGAGACCTCATGGTGCACAAGCTTGGGTGGATGTTGCAATTCTTTAAAAAATGCCACTGTACAAGTGACAGGAGCAGCAAATTAAAATTTTTCTTGGCCTTCTCAGGAACCATGCGAGTCGGATTGGCCTCTGCTTGCTCCGACGCGTCCCATCGCTGTTTCTTGCCCCCGGACTGAAACGGTTTTTACATAGGCAAATTGGACTTAAATCCGATGACGTACAAAAATTATTGTGGCAAAAACACCTTTAATTTTTATAATAAAGTAAAGATAAGTCAGTAGCTCTTAACCTGTAAGTTTATGGTGGTTTTTACACCTAGCTTTTGATTTAAACCTAGCTAAAGTTGGTTTTCTCTTAGAGGAGAAAAACTATCTAAACCTAGCATTTAATTTAATATTGCTAAAGCTGTTTATAGCTTTACAAATAAAGAGCTAGTTTAGTTTGAAGCAAAATTTTACCCTACCAATTAATATTAGTAGTGCTAAAATTTTAGCAAGTTTTGAAACTACCAAATTTGTTAAAGTAGAAACTACATTTGGTCAAATGAAACATCCATGCAAGTTGTCAAAAATTATCTTCAATTCAGAAAAGGAAAAAAGAAAAGTTGCCCATCTTGTCAGGGTTATGATAACACATACTCAATAGTAGTCGATTAAGCTCGGTGAGGCTCACCATATACTAAGTCTTATACGGAATCATACTTCGTATATAGAAGGAGTTCCGGATAAGAAACGACAAGCAGAGTTCTACATGTAAACTACAAGGACTACTCCGATCGTATCCATGCTTGTCTCCCTAGTCCTACTTGGACAAAGGAATATCTATGGGTATAAATACATAATGTTGGAGAATGCATCTACACTCTCGGTTCACAACCCCCTTTAATCCTAAGTATACAACTGGGACCGCGAATCCGGGAAGTCCCGGTTGAAATAACCGAGACTAAAGATTCATCTTTTTTTCTTTTTTTTTTCATTGTTCTTTGTTGTTTGCATATTGATTTCTAACCAAACTCAATAATAAAATCATCCACGTTCACAGAAACATCACAAAATCATCCACAAATTCACAATTCACATCACAAATTTACAGATCCAAACACATCACATTGCCATGCCGATGCTGCCACCGCGCGGGCTGTTGCCACCGCCGTCGCACCCGCGCCAGGCCACCGATGCCCCTGCGAGGGCCGCCGCTGCCGCCCCCGCGCCGGGCCACCTCCGCCGCCCCCGAGAGGGCCGCCGCCGCCTCCGCCCACGCCGCGCCAGTCCGCTGCTTCGCTACTGCTTCTGCAAGGAAAGAGGAGTGGATAAGAGCAAGAAAATAGTAAGGGGCCGCACGCTTTTTCAACCGGGACTAAAAATGATCTTTAGTCCCGGTTGATAATACCAACCGGGACTAAAGATCATCAAAGTGGTGTTGAGCTTTTCAACCGGGACAAAAAATGATTTTAGTCCCGGTTCCAATTGGAACCGGGACTAATATGGTTTTTGGTGAACCCATCAAAGATGGTTTCTCCGGTAGTGACATGACCTCTTGGGGGAGACCAAAACAAGCCCAAACAAATCAACAAGCCAGACAGACCAACATGCTTAGTCAGAATAGACACTAATACATGCTGCCAGACATCGACATCAGAGATCAGCCTAGACAAACCCAATATGGTGCTATCTAGCGCTATCTTTGATCTCGCCAAGTATGTATTCGAGGAGGAAGACCCTGTTGTCGACTACGTGTTGGTTTTCCGTGCCGCCAAGTCGATGAAAACTAGATAGGTTATCCTAAATATTGTACTTGTGTGATTCTGATGAATAAGAGCAATATCGGCTTCGGCCAACAGGAGTAGGGTTATTACCTTCCGGTGAAGGGGCACAAACCTGTATAAAATCCTTGTATCTATCTCTTTTACCTCAATCTCGCATATACCTAGATACCAACGATTCTCATACCATGCAAATACCGTAGTCGTGATCTAAAACGTCAACACATCTATTAGTGCTTATGTTACAAAACCGGTTCCGATAGCACACCTAGAACACTAAGGCACAATAGAAAATCTAAAACTGATGACAACACTAATGCACAATACTTGATAACAGAGTTCAGCTGAAGCCTACATCTCTAGGGCCCTGATTACGGCGCTCCTCCCTGATCCAGCATATTACGTCGTATCATAATTACAAAGACTCTCGGCCAAACACCGCAGTCAACCGCTCCCTCTCGCTATGCTAAGTCGCTATATACATTTACAACAGGTCCATCTCTCTATTTAAGAGATAATTTAGAATAGAGCCCGACTTTTACTTTATTTCTAACACCTACTCCCCCCGTCCCCAAAAAACTTGACCTCGGTAGGGATGTGACACATGCTAGTATAACGAATCTGGACAACCCTCTGTCTAAATTTATTGTACTATCAGAGATCACATCCTTTCTAGGTTAAGTTTATTTAGGACGAAGAAACTATATATATATATATATATATATATATATATATATATATATGAGACACAAACTCTAACAGCTTCAACCTTTTGGCTGGTTTGTAGGTTTACTGGTAAGCTCAAGCTCAAACAACGATATATAGGACGCCAGTAAACAAAGTTGACATGTATTGTTTCTGCTTCTCACTTCTCAAAAATTAATTAAACAGTCATAAAATATTACGAAAATACTTGGCAATTTTGATGCATTTACAATCAGGCTCAAGTAGCGCTAATTTGCTAGTAGGTAATTCGGCTTGAGCAGTATGCCAGCAGTGTACTCAACCAAGCGTGTCCATGCAGGGGCGGATTTACTGTGGGGGCGGGGGGGTCTCGAGACCCCACTACCGCTCCCGGGACAGTGGAGACCCCCCTAAGCCCCCACTAAAAATTTTTATAGGATGTGGGGTCTGGAGGAAGAGAAATTCGCGATTTGGGCCAGAAATATAGAGGGAAAACAGCCCACGACCACCCCGAGCTCACTATTTCCATTTTGGCCTAGGCGCCCAGCCCATTGGAAGAAATTTTGGCCCACTCGACCACTAATCCAACTCTCCAACAGGCCATTCCAATCCCCAATCCTCCCTGGCTCCTTGCCTAACCCTATCTTGGCGGCGCAGCTGGCGCTTGGCGACGCATGGAGGGCGGCGGCTGACGCCTGACGGGGCGACCGGCGACGGGAGGCGGCCGGCGAGGGGAGGCGACACCGGCATCGGCGTGCCGCGCCGGTCAAGCAGGCGGCGGCGCGGCGCCGCGGCGGGGTCAGGACAGGAGGCGGGGGGCCGGGCGCGGCTGCGCGGGCCAGCCGGCCAGCGCACGAGGCGGCGAGGCAGCGGCCGGCAGGAAAGCGCCGCCGCGCCGTCGGGGAGGCGGCGAGCCGGCGACGCGCAACTCTGCGAGCGCGAGCCGGCGAGGGCGCAAGGCGAGCAAGCCGCAGGCGGCCAGCGGCAGCGCTGAGCGCAGTGGGCACAGCCGGACAGGGCACTGCTAGTCTGCTATTCTGCATTAGTGCATTTGGGTAAACTACTAACTACAAATAAGCATTACTATCATGTTGAGATTTATCTTGCAGCCATCGATGCCATTTTGCTTGAAATGAACCATCGCTTTAGTGAAGTTAGTTCAGAGTTATTAGTATGCATGTCATCTCTTAATCCACGGAATTCCTTCTCCAATTTTGACGTGGATAAGCTTGTGAGGCTTGCTGAAATTTATGCTGAAGATTTTTTAGTTGGCAATCTTATGCTACTACGGACTCAACTTGGAAATTTTATTAGCAATGTTAGGAGAAGTAAAGAATTTCTTGGATGTAAAGATCTTGCAAAGGTTGCTGAATTAATGGTTCAGACCGGAAAGAATAGAACTTATCACTTGATGTATAGGCTCATTGAGTTATCATTGATACTTCCGGTGGAAACGGCTTCGGTTGAGAGGGTCTTGTCAGCTGTCTCTTATAAAGACAGATTTGCGAAACAAAATAGGGGATGAATGACTCAATGACTTGATGATTTGCTACACTGAGAAGCAGATTTTTAGAAGTATTAGTGATGAAAACATCATCCAACACTTTTAAGAGATGAAAAAGCGCCGTATGCTAGTGCCTCAACAGAAATTAGTGGTATGCTCCATGCCTCCATTCTCTCCCTAAGTCTCTAAATTATTTGAATTCGAAATAAGTCCTTTTCGATTAATCGTTAATTTGCCTTTTTTTTCTTTGTACAGATTACTACTAATGAAGAATAATAAATGATTGGCAGTAAAACATCATCTATTGGACATTGATTTGGTATGGACAAAATTCCCTACTTATCATTAATTTGATGTATGCCTACTTTGAAGTATACATGTAGCCAATTTATATGTGAGGTTTCGATTTATGCTGGCTCAGTTTGTTCAGCCCCACTACTTTTTTTTCCTGGATCCGCCACTGTGTCCATGGGACCATGGCTCCATGCCATCCTCGTTGGGGACAAAATACAGAGGGCGACTATTCACTGTGCATGGGAATGTGGCCGGCATAGAGGGATGAAAGCAATAAATAAATACATAATCGACAAACCGATCGTGACCATGGAATTCTGCTCAATAAGGGTCTGTTTGCAACCCCTTTTTCCCGACCCATCTCCCTCGTTTTCCGCGCGCACGCTTTTCAAACTGCTAAACGGTGCGTTGTTTGTAAAAAGTTTCTATACGAAAGTTGCTTAAAAAAATCAAATTAATCCATTTTTGAAAAAAAAATTAGCAAATACTTAATTAATCACGTGCTAATGGATCGCCCCGTTTTCCGTGTTTACTGTGCACGCGGGGAACCCAGAGTAGCGAACACACCCTAAGCCGTTATCGATGTAGATCGCTCATGCAATCATTTACTCCCTCTGTTATTGCTTTATATTCACTTTAACCATTCTATAAATTAATTTTCTAAATATTGAATATATTTTAATAGCATGTTTATTAATGTTAAAAATATTTTCTGTATTTTATAAATTAAATTAAATTTTTAAAAAATAATTTATTAAAAAAAATAAAGCGATTTATAGTAGCAGTAGTCTAGTAGATAGCATAGACGTGTCTCACGGTCTCTCCTTGACTCCGTGTACCAGCTGTTTCGCTCAAGAAAGTAAAATTCCAAGATGTGTTGCTACCCCAAGATCCAATGCACAATAATTCTGGAAATGCTTGCCATGGTACGTCCGATGTCATCGGACGCTCCCGGCCCAAGTACAATGGTATGCCAGCTTCACTGTGTGAAAGAAATGGATAAAAAGTCATTACCTTCAACTGATTTTTCTTGCTAAACTATTTATCCAATCCATGATCCGATTTCACTAACGAATTCATTACAATTAAATCTTTATAACAAAACCATACATGATAATATTTCGTTGATTTTTTCAAAAAAATTCTTTTTCAGTGACTGATTTTCTTGGTGTTGCACATAATATTATTTCGATGTTCCAATAAGTATTTCATGATGTTTCACTAGGTTATTTGTAAATGTTGCGTAAGTGGTGTTCTTTTAAATGTTTGACAAGCATCCAACAATAACGACTAAGTTGCATGCATGTTTTTAAAATATTTTTAGCAAAATTAAGTATCTAATTTGCAAATACACCGTATGTTTTATATTATTTTTTATGTTTTCACACGTTGATATTTTTTGTTTCATTTAGTGGTTATGATTGTTGCAACTAATATTTTTTATATGTTGCATTTATCTAAATCATTTTTATGAGATGAGTTGAAACATATGCACAATTAATGAAACAATTTTTATATAAATAGCGAAAATGATATTATTTTAGACATATTTTTTTATCAAAATATTTATTATATAGGTTTAATTATAATGAATATTATGGTCTAATAAAATCATAAATCGGTTTATTTACAATATATAAAAACGCAGCCATACCATGTGTGAGTGGCATGCTGCCATACATGCATGCAGCGACTTGCACCTATGATTGAGGAGCGCAACAGCATGCACATGCACATGTGTGGAGGAATCTACCCATCGGACGTCCGATGGCTAAAAAATCGGACGGTCAAATGTTACAGTTGTCAGCAACTGAAACATTTAAATATTTTATGTGATTGAAACATATGCTTTTATTTTGTCAAAATATAATCATGCGATATCTTGTTGTAAAGATTTAATTACAACGAATATAACGGTGTGATCGGATTATAGATTGAATAAGTAATTTAAGAGAAAAATCATTTTAAAGCTTTGCTAAAATACATGCATATATGCATGCATGAGGTGGAAAGAGAGTAGTAGCTGGTAGTAGGTAGTTTCAGGAATTTTGTGAAACATGCTGAACACACATATTGAAACATATCAATATCACATATGAAACATTTTGTTTTAATGGTTTGAAACACATGTTTTTCTTTTGACATAATATAATCATGTATATCATGTTGTAAAGATTTAATTGCAACGAATACAACGGCGTGATCGGTTCGTAGATCAGATAAGTAATTTAGGAGAAAAAATATTTAAAGAGAGGAGGAAAGAATGAAAAGAAATAGCTAGGCATGTATGTTACAGTACGACAAAGGTTCGTCCAATCCACCAGGCTGCTGATTTGCAGCATTTTCCCACATGTGCTCGTTGCCTGGCTGGGCGTATGATATTTGGTGAGATGTCGGACATCCGAGCCGTAGCGCTCTCCCAATAATTCGGCTGCAGGTCGCACAACTCGCAGGAACTGTTGCATCGTTTTCCTCTTGCACACGATATATACGGTGGGGTTGCCAGGTGTTAACCCTGTCCTAGTTGAGACCTTAACGGACGACGGCGTCAATTCACATCGTCACTCCTCTTCTAGGAGACGTCGTCTAGAAAGTCTCCTTGCCAAAACGTCTCTCCAACGGCTTGTGCATGCTCTCTCTAAATATTTGTCCTCTTACAGCAGCATCCTAACTTTGCAAGTTAGTCATGTTGATGGGTCTTGTGGGGGATAGCAGTTCTATTCTTCTCTTTCACCCTCTCCCCTTTCAATCCCAAAGGCGTGGATAGAGGTGAGTATTGTGCTCATCCGTTATGGTTTGGTTTTGGGTGATCCTGCTGTAACTTCATTGTTGATCTAGCGACGGTCGGTCACGCTTAGCGGTAATTGATCTGGTGCTAGCTTTCTTCTAGATTGTGTGTAGGCGCTGTCAGTGTGTGGTGGTGGGGTTTTCTTTTTTGGTTCCTGGCTACTTTCTTTCTTATGTGCTAGCTTTTTCAATTTTTTCTTACTGTTTCCAATGAAGCAACACACTGTCTGGTGCTGTTTGTTAAAAAAATATACGGTTATACGGATTGATATATGTATTGATCTGTGTCACGCACTAGTCCGAGCAAAGTTATAGCAGCAGCAAGGAACGAATACAATTATGAACGAACGACACGCTGAATGGTTTATCCTCCTGGTTCATTCATGTGTACCTAGATTTGAGCGGCGGTCAAACTGCATGGGATTCAGTCTAGGTCTCTCAATTTATCGTCCCGTCCGATTTTCATCCTCAGTTCGGAAAATCGAATACAACGCATCTTTCAAGTTACAAAACCATGTAAACGAGGTCTCACGACAGTATTGACCCCGGTTTTAGCTGACGTGGCGTTTACATGATTTTTTTACTAGGTCTTCATCCACGTGACATTGATGTGACACTTATGTGATAATTCAATCTGAAAAAATAATAGAACTCGTCGAGTCCACATGTTAGTTACATGTACAAAATAATAAAAAATAGTGGAGCTCATGTAACCTCACATGTCATCGTCACTACTCCCCTCTTCTCCCTATCCTCTATCTCTCCCCTGCAAGGAGAAGGCCAGAGCGGGTGACGAGCGGGGTGGAGCAGAGCAGGCGGCGGGCAGAGCGGCGGGATGGAGTAGAGGGGCGGTGGAGGGCAAGCTCCTCGCCCTTTCCAGCTCCTACTTCACGCCTGCACATCCACGTCGTCGAAGTCGAAAGAGGGGGAGGGCTCTAGGGAGAGGCGGGGCGGAGAGGCCGGCAAGGAGATGGGTGGCGCGTGGAGAGGAGCAGAGAGGTCTGCTCGTGTGGTGCTCAGGAGAGGAGCGGAAGCGCACCAGATGAGGGAGAATGAGGTGGAGATCTCGAATACGGCGTGCCGTGGCGCCTAGAGGAGCGTTTCGCGAGGATGAGGGCGAAGGAGGACGACGACAACAACACCAGCACCACGGACGACGCCAAGTCGGGGTTCGTCAACTTGGATAGAGTGGAGGAGGTGACCCCGTCGCCGCCGCCGCCGTTGAGGCCGTCCTACATTGTACTCCTCCTATGTCACCCACGCTGCTCAATGGAGCGGAGGAGCGGCGGCGGCGTGGAGAAAGCGACACCAGCACGATGATCCTGGCGGGCGGGGCGTGGGTGGTGGCACATGTCCCCACCGACCATCGCCGCTCCTCTCCTGCACGCCACCCATCTCCTCGCCAGCCTCCCCGCCTATCGATGTTGTAGATCACGACTACGGTATTTGAATGGTATGGGGGTCCGGCCTCCCGCCTCCTCCCGCCCCCGCCCCTCCCGCCCCAGCCCCGCTCGCTAGCCTCCCTACGGACTTAGGGTCATCGGCGGAGTCACAAAAATTAAGAGAAGATAGAGGTTGGGAGGATGAGGTGGAGGAAGTGGGACCCACTGACATGTGGGTCGCAGTATTTTTCATTATTTTGTTTGACTGACATGTGGGCCTCATTCATATATATATATATATATATATATATATATATATATATATATATATATATATATATATATATATATATATATATATATATATATATATATATATATATATATATATATATATATATATATATATATATATATATATATATATATATATATATATATATATAAACTAGGAGAGCAAAGCTTTCCCATTTTAAAAAAAGAGAGTACAAGTTCAGTTTTTCTATCACACCTTTTCTCCCTCTATTTTCAGTTTCAGTTTCATATATAAAAATAAAATATGCTTAGGGTATGTCCAGATTAACACAACAAGTTCATCTGTGCACGTATACCACATGCGCGCAGGTGTGTTGTGTGTTCTTCTGCGTTGCACCCCCTCTCTCTCTCTCTCTCTCTCTCTCTCTATATATATATATATATATATATATATATATATATATATATATATATATATATATATATATATATATATATATATATATATATATATATATATATTAAATTTGTTTGGTGCTCCATGGTGCCCGGGCACCATTGTTGAAATTGAGTATATAACCAATTCAAATGAGTATGAAACATTTTCAATTATTTAGGTATTAACATTAACTACTTTACTAACTAGTTCAAAGCAAGTTTGAACTGAATTTGAACTTGTTTTTGTTAGATTTTGATTCTAGGTATATAGCATCCATACATATAATTAGTTAGGTATGTAATCATGAATTGTGAAATAAAGTTAAATTTGAGTTGTTTTGTTGATAGATATATGTATGAATCGAATTCTTATAACTAGGTATATACTCACAATTTAAAAATTTTGAAAAATTTGAGTAATTTTGTGCATTTGAAACCATGGTGCCCGGGCACCATGGTGCCCCATATGAGTGTCCTCTATATATATATATATATATATATATATATATATATATATATATATATATATATATATATATATATATATATATATATATATATATATATATATATATATATATATATATATATATATATATATATATATATATATATATATATATATATATATATATATAATCTTTTAGTTTTCAGTTTTGCTCTTTTTATTTTTAGGATGAAGACCTAGTCAAAAGATCCACATAGGTGTCACGTCAACTAAAACCTGGGTCAAATACTGCCGAAGATCCTGTTTGCACTTATTTTGTAAGTTGGGGAATGCGTTGTATCCGGTTTTCGGTTAGGGACGAAAATGCGACAATTTAAGGAAGCTAAAGTGAACTTATTTAAACTGCACAAGCTTTTTGTTCCTTGAAGCCCAAATACTACGTCCCAGCCCAAAAAGCCCAGCCGCACGAGGGCTGGTTTGTTAGGCAGGTCTACAAACT
This sequence comes from Oryza sativa Japonica Group, assembly GCF_034140825.1. Taxonomy (NCBI): domain Eukaryota; kingdom Viridiplantae; phylum Streptophyta; class Magnoliopsida; order Poales; family Poaceae; genus Oryza; species Oryza sativa. The sequence goes on from NC_089038.1 coordinate 23,008,661, forward strand.
CGGCCCATTTCGCATCGTTTGGCCTATAAATATATCGAAAACATACAATGCAGTTCAAACTACATGTGAAGTAAAAACCTAAAAACTACCGTTAAATTAGAAATGAACGTATAAGATTTTTTAACACTATTAAGAGTAAAACTTTTACTCTAAGTAGAGTAAACTTTAGTCTTATAAATATACTTAGAGCAAGTCTATTAGTACAACCCACTGCTTACTTCAAAAATTTTCACATTAGCAAAAAATCATTTTTTAATCAATGCATTGTTAGTTAAACTATTATTATTATTTTCCTCCTTGCTCCGTACGCTCTCTCCTGACACAAGTGGCAGTGCATGGCAATTAATTGGTTGAATTGCTCATGCCTACATTGGAGCGCGAGTGTAGCTAGCGTTTAAATAGTCGCCCGGGGATATACTCGCTCTTACACGAACGATGACGCACGATAAAGAGGTTTCTTGCCGTCCGATGGGTCCGGGGGCGGCGTATATACTTGTCACAAGGTTTCACACCCGTGCTTAATTGCTCAGAGGTAAATTCGCTTTCGCTCCAATAAACCCATCATGTCGCCATGTCGTATGATTCGGTTGATCTCCTTGGAAATAAATGTGACAAACAAGTGCCACCTGTTTAGTACGTTCGTCAACGCTGTGCACCGTTCTCGTTTCACGTTTGGGCCACGTGCTAACTCTTGCACACTCGGCATTCACAAGCAGCGTCTGTTTCGTCGTGACAGCGAGCGCACAATAATATGTCGGTAGTTGCATACTTGCATATGCCAACAAAGAACAAAACGAGCAGTGAGAGCTGACGAATTAATATTTGTTAATTAGTAACTCGCTAGTATTTGTGTTAGTTAGAGTTACTCCACTTAAATTATTACGGAGTACGTACTTACCAGTTACCAGCACAATATATCGGATGCAGATCTATCTTCTACCCTTACTGTACTGTGCAGTAACAGCACCTGATATATGCATGGCCCATGGGGACATGGGGTACGGTGTACACATGTCAGTTACAGCTACCGCACACCGTCCCAATATATCATGTCTGATTCGCTATCTCATCATCGTATCGACTCGACTATCATATCAATTCGGTTGGTTTAATTTGTATATATCATTGAATTCCTACTTTGTTCATGTACTTATATAAAATTAACTAGGCTCCATCTTTTAGATTATTCGTGGAGTAAGCCAAATGGTATATTTGTAAATGAAAAATAATTTGTGAATAAAGCTTCACTACGCCAGATCCTCACACCTCTGACGGGATACCTGTGACGGGCAAACGAATTGGTCAGTAGTGACCATTACCTTTGACGGGTTATACGGGATGCCGTCACCGGTGAGGCATCTGGCCGCGGCCCGTCACAGGTATCCCCTCACCTGTGACGGGCCGAAAGGAAAACCCGTCAGAGGTATACCAGTGACGAGTTTTTCTTCCAACCCGTCACTGGTATCCCCTCACCTGTGACGGGCCGATACATTAGAAGCCGTCAGAGGTGATGGGCCGCCACCTGTGACGGCTTTCATTTCTGGCCCGTCACAGGTGAGAGGATACCAGTGACGGGCCGTTGAATAGAAGCCCGTCAAAGGTACGAGCAATACCTTTGATGGGCTTTTTTTATCTAACCCGTTTGAGGTGTGTTGGGTCTATAAATACCCCCAAACTGCCAACTGCTTTCCATCCCGACCATTGTACTGTTCACAAATCGGTTGGGAGGGCAAGGGGGGCGATTTTTTACTAAAATTCAAGGTAAAAAACACATTATTCTCCATTCATTCTCAACATATCGATCATCATTTATTTTTCTTCGTATGTTGTTGATTTCAGATGGATCGTAGATGGATGTACTATGCGCATCGTTCGTCTACCGAGTATAGAGAGGGGGTCACTGAATTTGTCACATTTGCGGATAATGACAGAAAAAGTAGGATGAGCATGCACATGTTGTGCCCATGTAGGGACTGTAAGAATGAACAGATGATCGAAGACAAGGATGAAGTGCATGCTCATTTGATAATGAATGGATTCATGAAGAAATATACCTGCTGGACCAAGCATGGAGAGCAAGAGGCGCCTGATGTCGCAGCTGAAGAAGTGTTGGATCAGGATGTAGAGAACACCGCCGCAGCTCGAGAAGGCATGTTCGTACCTTCTCCTTTAGGTGGAGAGACCATAGATTTGGACACTCAATGTCTATCTACAATGTTGCATGACATTGAAGACGCAGAGGACAATGACAGAGATTATGAGAAGTTTAGTAAGTTGGTGGAAGATTGCCAGATGCCGTTGTATGATGGATGCAAGTCGAAGCACAGCAAGTTGTCATGCGTGTTGGAACTCATGAAGCTTAAGGCTAGTAATGGCTGGTCGGACAAGAGTTTTACAGAACTCCTTGAGCTGTTAAAGGATCTGTTGCCAGAGGGGAACAATTTACCTCAGACGACATATGAAGCGAAGCAAGTATTATGTCCGTTGGGCCTGGAGGTCAGAAGAATTCATGCATGTCCGAACGACTGCATTTTATATTACAAGGAATACGCTGACTTGGATGTCTGCCCTATCTGTGGGGCATCAAGATACAAACGAGCAAAGAGTGAAGGTGAAGGAAGTAAGTCAAAGAGGGGAGGCCCAGCAAAGGTGGTGTGGTATCTCCCAATTGCGGAGCGCATGAAGAGAATGTTTGCGAACAAGGAACAAGCTAAGCTTGTGCGCTGGCATGCCGAAGAACGGAAAGTCGATACTATGCTGAGGCACCCAGCAGATTCAGTACAGTGGAGGACAATCGATAGGATTTACCAGGAATTCTCAAATGACCCAAGAAACATGCGTTTCGCAATGTGTACGGACGGCATTAATCCTTTTGGTGATTTGAGCAGTCGTCACAGTACATGGCCAGTTCTGCTTGTTAACTATAACCTTCCTCCCTGGTTGTGTTTCAAAAGAAAGTACATTATGCTTGCCATGCTCATTCAAGGACCGAGACAACCTGGCAACGATATCGATGTGTTCCTTGAACCGATAATCGATGACTTCGAAAGGCTATGGAATGAGGGCACACGAACATGGGACGCATATGCACAAGAGTATTTCAACCTCCATGCGATGCTGTTTTGTACCATCAACGATTATCCGGCCCTTGGCAACCTTTCTGGCCAAACTGTGAAAGGGAAATGGGCGTGTTCGGAGTGTATGGAGGAAACAAGAAGCAAATGGTTGAAGCATTCACACAAGACGGTCTACATGGGTCACAGGAGATTTCTCCCAAGGTATCACCCGTATAGGAATATGAGAAAGAATTTCAATGGACACAGAGATACAGCCGGACCCCCGACAGAGCTAACAGGGACAGAGGTGCACAACTTAGTGATGGGAATAACCAACGAGTTTGGAAAAAAGAGGAAAGTTGGAAAGCGAAAAGAGAAGAGCACATCGAAGGAAAAAACAGAGGAGCATGTGGAAAAACAAAAGACAAAAGAGAGGAGCATGTGGAAAAAGAAGTCAATATTCTGGAGACTACCATACTGGAAGGATCTTGAAGTTCGCCACTGCATAGATTTGATGCATGTCGAGAAGAATGTATGCGAGAGTTTAATGGGATTACTACTTAACCCAGGTACTACAAAGGATGGTCTCAACGCCCGACGAGATCTGGAAGATATGGGTGTTCGGTCGGAGCTACATCCCATAACCACGGAATCCGGCAGGGTTTACCTTCCTCCAGCCTGCTACACTCTATCGAAAGAAGAGAAGATTGATTTGCTAACATGTTTGAGTGGTATAAAGGTTCCATCTGGTTACTCATCAAGAATCAGTAAGCTCGTTTCACTGCAAGATCTTAAGTTGGTTGGAATGAAGTCGCATGATTGCCACGTTCTTATCACACAGCTGTTGCCCGTTGCAATAAGGAATATTTTGCCTCCTAAGGTGCGACACACGATCCAGCGGTTGTGTTCCTTCTTCCATGCAATCGGCCAGAAGATCATTGATCCCGAGGGACTAGATGAACTACAGGCAGAACTTGTGAGAACCCTATGTCATCTTGAGATGTACTTTCCTCCAACTTTCTTTGACATAATGGAACATCTTCCGGTGCACCTTGTGAGGCAAACAAAGTGCTGTGGTCCAGCATTCATGACGCAGATGTATCCTTGCGAAAGGTACCTGGGGATCCTTAAGGGTTATGTACGGAACCGTTCACACCCCGAGGGGAGTATCATCGAGAGTTACACCACCGAAGAGGCCATCGAATTTTGTGTGGACTACATGTCAGAAACATCTTCAATTGGATTACCACGATCTCATCACGAAGGGAGGCTTGACGGTGTTGGTACTGTTGGAAGAAAGACTATTAGGTTGGATCGTAAGGTGTACGATAAAGCTCATTTCACGGTACTACAGCATATGACTGAGGTGGTGCCGTACGTTGACGAACACCTTGCAGTTATCCGACAAGAGAACCCAGGCCGATCAGAGAGTTGGGTCAGGAATAAGCACATGTCTTCTTTCAACGAGTGGCTGAAGAACCGAATTGCCAGGTTGCAGAACTTGCCTAGTGAAACACTTCAGTGGTTGTCACAGGGTCCTGAATGGAGTGCCACCACCTGGCAAGGATATGACATAAATGGATACACCTTTCACACGGTCAAGCAAGACAGCAAATGCACAGTGCAGAACAGTGGGTTACGCATCGAGGCTGCTAGTGACGGTGGTCGTCGTGATCAATACTATGGTAGAGTTGAGCAAATATTGGAGCTAGATTACTTGAAGTTCAAAGTCCCGTTGTTTCGTTGTCGATGGGTCGATCTTCGCAATGTAAAAGTTGACAATGAAGCTTTCACCACTGTCAACTTGGCTAACAACGCGTACAAGGATGAACCGTTCGTTCTCGCCAAACAAGTTGTTCAAGTGTTCTACATAGTTGACCCGTGTAACAAGAAACTACATGTTGTTCGTGAAGGGAAAAGGAGAATTGTTGGATTGGACAATATTGCAGACGAGGATGATTACAACCAGCACGTCCACGGCATAGGTCAAGAAATACCTCTAGAAGAGGAGGAGGAAGAAGATGAAGTTCAATATGCACGTGTCGACCATGAGGAAGGATTATTTTTGTAATTTATGTACGTAGTTTATGTCTACATGTCTGTTATCTGTATGACTCTAATATGTTCGCAATGATCAATAGTATATTGCTTATGAAATATTCAAATAAAATAATTAAGTGAAACACCCACTAGAAGTGAAATAAAATAATTAAGCAAGTATTAGCATTGGAAATAATATAATTAAAGTAGTATAATAATGAAGTGCAATTACTACTGTTAGTGAAATAAAATAATTAAGTATAAAAAAATATGTAGTGTATGTGAAAATATGTTAAGGAAAATAAAAGAACTAAGTGAAATAAAATAAAATAAAATTGCTCTAGGCAAACTCACCTGTGACGGGCTCTATCTGTAGGGCCGTCACAGGTGACCTCACCTGTGACGGCCCAGAGTGCTGGGCCCGTCACAGGTGGTCTTACCTGTGACGGCTCCACGGTTGGCGCCCGTCACAGGTGAGGCCACCTGAGACGGCCACATAGTTGGAGCCCGTCACAGGTGAGTTTGACTAGGGTTGACCTAGGGTTGGACATCTTCTAGATCGATCCAGATCCGGCGCCCACTCTCACTCACTCACTCTCTCGACCGCCGCCTCGCCTCTCTCGACCTCTCTGCCGCCCTCTACGCCCTCCTCTCCACCGCCGCCTCGACCTCTCCACCGACGCCGGCCTGCACCACCGCCGCCGCACTCACTCTCTCGACCGCCGCCATCCATCTCCACCGCCATCTCCACCGTCGCCGTCTTGACCTCTCCGCCGCCATCTCCGCCGCCATCCAGACCCTCCTCGCCGCCGCCCTCTCTGCCGCCATCTCCGCCCTCTCCGCCGCCCTCGCCGCCTCCTTCTCCACCGCCGCCTCCTCACTCACTCTCTCGACCGCCGCCGTCCTCTCCACCGCCATCTCCACCGTCGCCGCCTCAACCTCTCCTCCGCCCTCTCCGCCGCCATCTCCGCTGCCCTCTCTGCCGCCATCTCTGCCGTCCTCTCCACCGCCATCTCCGCCGCCGCCTCCACCGCCGCCCTCGCCGCCGGTCGTCCTCTCCGCCGTCCGTCCATCGACTTCCCCGACCTCCCCGACCCTGACCTCCCCGACGCCGGGATCCCCGACCACCGCCGACCGCCTCGACCTCTTCGCCACTGCCTCTCCGCCGCCGCCACCAGGATCCAGGACGACTACGGCCTGCGCCGCCGTCTCCAAGTACGCCGCTTCTCCAAGTATGCCGCCACCCTCCCCCATTCCTCCTTTTTTCCGATGGATGAATTGCATTGTTTAGATGAATGAAATGTGATTTGTTGTTTCGATTATTGGTGCTGCTGTATAGATGAATTAAATGTGATTTGTTGTCTGTGGATGTTTTGGATGAATGTAGGGGCTAGATTTTATATACATGATTTTGGTGCAGTGAATCTTAGCATCAATAGAGGATCTTAGCATGAATTTTTAATGCATTTTGTTTTCTATAATTCTTTGATAATTAAGGACCTTTATTAGGTGTAGGGTTTGAAATCTAGTTACAAGGGAAGAATTGATAGATTGGCCGCAGATTTAATGTAGTTCCGAGGTTATCAAACCATCACAGAATACAAAATGCATGGGGAATTTTGGTGGATAGGCCAGTGTAGTCCATGGACGGAATCGACCTAGACACCAAAATTCTCCATGCATTTTGTTTTCTGTCATAATTTGATGATTAAGGAGGCTTTGCAGATTATCTAAACTTGTTGATTTATATACCCTTTTTGTCTATGAATAGGTCAATTGTATGAATTGTTGTTTATATACATGATTTATATACCCTTGCTGCTGCTGCCACAATGATTGTGGGCTGTTTTATTATCTAGACTTGCTTGAATTGAATGGATGAATTGCTCTTTACATGAAGTTAGTAGTACTGTCTCCTTTTTTATCTACACCCCTGCTACTGCCCCTACACTTGTTCACTTGTTCCTTATTAAATGGCCAGTGTAGAGTGGTTATATACCTCTACACTTGTTCTTTTTTTATGCATAAGAACAGATTTTGTTCACTTGCTCTTTTTTTATGCATAAGAACAGATTTTCTGCACTTGCTCTTTTCTTCTGGATTGATAAATGGCCAGTGATGAATTGCTCAATAAGAACAGATTATCTACACTTGTTCATTTTTTTATCTATTCTTCTTTTTGCCCCTGTTGTGGCTCAATAAGTAATGAATTGCTCAATAAGAATAGTTTATCTGTACCCTTATTGTGGGCTGTTTTTTAAATCTTAACATGATTGACTCAGTGGTTATATACCTCTACACTTGTTCTTTATGGATAAGAACAGAGTATCTACACTTGTTCTTTTTTTATGCATAAGAACAGATTTTCTGCACTTGCTCTTTTGATGTTATGATTTCCTCTTTTTATCCCTTCATGCAAATGAATATAATTGATGCATATTTCTGAGCAAAACTGAGGCCATATCTTTCATAGTATACCCCGTATTACATGATTTTGGTGCAGTGAATCTTGAATGTGGATTTAAGTGCAACTGCTGCTGTCTATGTTTGCCCTTGCTGTCTATGTTTGCCCATGCTGTCTATGTTTGCCCTTGCTGTCTATGTTTGCCCATGCTGCTGCCTATGGTTGCAACTGTTAGTTAAGTGCAACTTGAATGTGGATTTAAGTGCCATTTGGACATATAACCATTCATGGAGTGTGTACTGCTATATATGTTGCTAGACCTATTGAATTTTGTGGATCATGTTTACATTTAGCCGAAAAAGGATAGGTCAGTGTAGTCCATAGACGGAACCGACCTAGACACCAAAGTTCTCCATGCATTTTGCTACCCCTGTGGCATATATACTCCTCCTGCTGCTGTTTTATGTCAATCATGCAAATTCTGTACCCTTGCTGCTGCTGTTTTTTAAATTTGCATGATTGATTCAGTGGTTATATACCTCTACACTTGTTCTTTTTTTATGCATAAGAACAGATTTTGTGCACTTGCTCTTTTTTTATGCATAAGAACAGATTTTCTGCACTTGTTCATTTTTTTATCTACAATAATATATGCATGATTTATATACCACTGCTGTTGTTGCCCCTGTACTTCTTGTTAAATGGCCAAGGATGAATTGCTTAATAACATTCTATCTATACCTGTTCTTTTCTTTATGGATAAGAACAGATTAACTACACTTGTTGATTTATATACCCTTGCTGTCTATGTGAATTTCCCTCTGCTGTTGCTGTTTATGTGAATTTCCACCCTGCTGTTGCTGTTTATGTGAATTTCCACCCTGCTGTTGCTGTTTATGTGAATCTCCCCTTGCTGTTGCTGCCCCTGTGGCATATATACCCCTACTGCTGTTATATGGCCCTGCTACTGCTCTTATTGCTGCTATTATATGGCCATGCTGTTGCTACTACTCTAATTTCCTGCACTTGCTCTTTTCCTTATGGATAAGAACAGATGAACTACACTTGTTCTATTTTATTGATAAGAACAGATGAACTACACTTGTTCTATTTTCTTTGGGTTGCTTTTTTCTCCTAGTAGCTGATTTCCTCTTTTTATCCCTTCATGCAAATGATTGTAATTGATGCATATTTCTCAGCAAAACTGAGGCCATATCTTTCATAGTATACCCCGTATTACATTGGATCTAATGCTATTTAGTCTAATGGTAGGAAATTTATAATCTTTTTCGCGAAAGTTAAACCATGTCAACGCCCGGCGCAAACCCGCCCTCCCCAACACCTGCGAGGATCCAGGAAGAAGCAAACCCAGCCACAGAGGCAGTTGCCGAAGGTCATCCCGCGACAACGGCGGTCCAACAACCCGAAATTCATGGTAATTTATAGGATAAATTTTCACCACATGACCACATAAATTTTAGCTAGCACCCCTTAGCAAATATTGCCTTCTGTTTGTGCTGCAGAATTGCCGCAGGAACAACATACGTCGATGTCGGGCGAGACAAGTGCAAGTAGGTCTAGTAGAAATCCGCGGTCACAAAATATATGGCCGACCACAGTGCAAGTTATAAGAGAGGTTGACGCTAGTGGTAGGCCCACGGCGCCCAGGACTGTCATTGGAAGATGGTCTAACTGCTGCGGGATAGCGGCACGTGAGAACTTCGGGATCCTCCATAAAGATATCGGGAAGGTCACAGAAGCCGAGAAAGAGCGAGCTTGGACGGCAATGGAGAAATGGTTCACATTTCCAGCCGAAGCAAAGGACAGGCTCAAGCGGAAGGCATTCCAAAAGATGGGCAAAGCTTGGAAGAATTGGAAGTCGAAGCTCTTCACCGAGTATGTCAACCCGCCCGGCAATCATACGCCGTTCGATGAATACCCTCAAATAACCGAAGCGGTGTGGGAGGAATTCTGCTCTCTCAAGACCACCCAAGAGTTTAGGGAATCCAGCGAGGCACATCGCGTACTGCAACAGCGGAATGAGCACCCGCATCGGCTGGGCACCGCAGGGTACATCGGCAAGGAGGCAATATGGGCCCAAGAAGATGCAGCCGCTGCAGCAGCGAATGTCCCTGCCCCGTTTTCAGACATCCCTGAACAAAGAGCTCGCAACTGGGCGCGGGCAAGGGGTAAGGTCAACCAGGACGGCTCTATCACATTTGAGAACAAAAGTGATGCCGTCGTCTATCAGGAACTGGTGAGTTCACTACTTAACCTAACTAATTTCCGTTCGTATAAAGTACAAGTTCGTATAAACGACTATCTTCTTTTCTAGTTGGGCTTGGTTGCTGAACAAGCTTCACAAAGCGAGGTTGAGTCCGCGCCGAAGAGGCGCGAAGATGACATCCTCACAAAGGCGCTCGGAACCAAAGAACATCCTGGCCGAACTCGGGGAATTGGTAGCGATGTGCCCTGGAAGCATGGACTCCCTCAGTACAGCTCCCAATACAGGAAACGGAAAGTCTCCAAGGAAGAGAGGGACGCTCGTTTGAAGGCCGAACTTAAGGTTGAGGTCATTCAAGAACTAGAAGCTAGCATGAATGCAAGGGTGGAAGAAAGGGTTAACAAGGTGCTCGCCGACATGAATATACCCCGAGTCACAACACCTGCTGTGCAACCAACTCCTCGTGTACAACACGACGCGAGTCCGTCACAGCATAGGAGTAGTTGTGCATCCACAGAGGTGCCGGCCCCTGGTCTCCCGATCGCACCACTAGCTGCAGTGGACCACATCGAGGTAATTGTTGTTATCCGATCCATATCTAATAAAAGACATTTACACATTCCAATATTAAATTCAAACTTTCACCTTATGCAGGGCGCAGCACAGTGTGTCCTACTAGCGAGAGTCCACCCAACTTTCGCTCCTGAAGTCGCTGAGGGCATGGCTTTTAAGCCCTCGGTTACAGACAAGGTCCACGGCGCAGACCTGCTAGCTGGGTATGCCAAGGTGTCCATCGATACAGTAAAGGACACCTGGTCAGGCTATCCGCTGCCCGTGCCCCCAAATGATGAAATCATGACTTTGGGCGATGCGCGCAAGACGTTCATACAATGGCCTAAAGAAGACATAGTTGTGAAGATGACTCCTCGTCCAAGTCGACCGACGGAGCTTACACCTCCCAAGTCTAAGCTATCAATTGAGGCTCCCCGTGGACCGGCATTGTCAGTACCTCATTCTCCCGGTGGAGCTGATATGGACTTGGCAGATATAGCTCAAAGCTTGGCTCCAATAAAGACCACAAGAAAGGCCGATAGCTCCCCACCACTTGTCAAGGGCCAGAAGCGTGAACGAGGCAAGGGGAAGGTCGGGGAGTTGGCGCCGGAGCCAAAAAGGGGCAAGGCTGCGACGTCGATGCCGGTGAGCAAATCGGGGAAGGTCGTGAGGGCGCCAGCCCAATTTGAGCTAGGCATGCCATTGGTGGAGGACAATGTGTTAGCTGTGATGGGTATTGCTTGCCGAGAGCTACATAAGCAATACATGGAGCTAAGCAATGCCAAGCGGAAAATGAGGGAGTCATCCATAGTTGGACATCACGACCACCAGCCGTTCCTATCGTCGCCTGCCTATATAACTATAGGCTTTGATGACCTCTTCGACCTTTTCAGGATCCGGAAGTTGGACACTGGTCTTCTAAAATGCTACTCCTTGTAAGTGCATACCTTCTATACTTGTGATATGACTGGACTATATCTCCTAATTAAATTAGTTCTAATACGTAAATATTTTAAGGTTGTGTTGGATCGAGAGTCGTCGCCATGGTAATCAGGTTGGGTTCCTTGATCCATCCATGGTGAATGAGGTTAATTTACAACAGAGCTTCACTGAGGTGGTTGACTATGTCAACCGGTGTTTATGGGCCCATCAAGACAAGGAGTACATCATGTGCGCACACAACCAAGAGTAAGAGGACAATACCCTTCGTGTATATTGTTTTTGAAGTTAAGGTTCTTAGTACTAACGCTACATAACCACTGCGCAGGCGACATTGGATTCTCCTAGTCATCGTACCTAAGTGGAGTAGGGTTACCTACCTTAACTCCAATAAGTCCAAAGATTATGATTTCAGTGAAATCACCAAGGCCTTAAATATGGCTTGGGGCCCATATGTGGAAAAGGGTGGTAGGCACAAGGAGGGCAAGAATGAACTTTATCATGACACCAAGTTTGCATGCGCACAACAGATCGGAGACCAATGTGGTTTCCACGTGTGCCACAACATGTCAACACTTCTAAGAGAGGTGAAAGATTTCGACCCTGAGGTTGTTGCTAATGGCGAATAAGCTCATTTCAATATCTACATTGCTATTCAAAACGTGCTAATTAACCTCTTATTTATTAAACAGAAAGGTAGAGCTGGCTTCAAGATCTCACCCATCAACCCCCCCGCTATCAGAGGCGAATTGTGCGCCTTTATTCTTGCAGAAATAATGAACAAGAAAGGACGTTTTCATGCCAAATAGACTCATGAACTTGGCTAGATAATTTATTGTGATGTAAAAAAGATGTTTTTATAATTTCTGGCGATGTAAAAAATTATGTTTTTATAGAGTGCAATGTAATTTACTTTCATATGTGCAATATTTATGGTACTTTACTAAATTGTCATCACATTTGATCAACTACGATTTATGTTGTACTATTCATCTGTTTTCTCCTTATTTTTTCCCTTATTGACAGGTTGTGGAGGTTCACAACGAACAGAATACAAGAAATTTTGGTAATCATTTGAGGACTTTCATGGGGTATGAATTGTGTGCTATAATAAATTAAATTGTTGCATATGTGATGTTGTAAATTGTTGCTTTGTGATGGATCTGTGATATGTGATGCATCTGTGATGTTGGGCAGTTGGGGAATATGTGATATGGAGGGGGGTGACTGGCACCTGTGATGTTTCTGTTTTTCAGAGGGCATGGCTAGCAATTCCTGAGGCTAGCCAATATTTAGCATTTATTTTTTTTCTGGAATTAACTCATCAGTGACGGTTCGGAAGAAACATCCGTCACAGGTAACCTCACCTGTGACGGACTCGCAAACGTCGGACCGTCACAGGTGACCCACCTGTGACGGGCTTTTACTTTCGGGCCCGTCACAGGTGGGTCACCCTGTGACGGCTACTATATACCGGAGATCATCACCTCTGACGGGCCTTTATTTAGGGGCTCGTCAGAGATGAGACACCTGTGACGGGTCCTAACAAGCCCTAGTCTAGCTTAGACCAACACCTCTGACGGCCTTCTATTAACTTGCCCGTCCGAGGTGGATGTCACCACTGACGGCCGGCCACCCGTCAAAGGTGACTGGACTTACCAGTGACCACTGATCACTGACCAAGCCCAAAACCGTCAAAGGTGACGGTTTGGGCCCGTCACAGGTGACCTTGACCAGTGTAGTGCTTTTTACATACGTGATCCTAGCGATTTATAAAGCAAAGGCTGAAAAATAAACTTCGATGAAAAAAATCACAAAATCAACCCCAAATTTAAAGTTGAAAATTCAAATTTTGGCTGATAAGCATAAACGAAAAGATGGAGCTAGTTGTGCGCTTGGTTACAAGGGCAGATCTACTCATTAGGAAGGGTGGGTCGACCGACCCAGCTACGACCCATGTCGCCCCACACCACAAGACCCCCTACCCCTTTATAGTAGTTATGGGCTATCAAAATTATGTATAACAATGTGTGAATGTCAAATAGATTAGTTCGTCTCGCACGCACGCCACAAACAATGATTAAGACAGTTATGCGATTAAATTATAAATATGATATGTGTTATATTTGATTGCTCTTATCGAGTAAACATCTCTGTTCTCCGCTCATCTATATATTTTAAAGCTACGTCCGCCACTTTTGGTTATGACCTTTTCCTTAGCCTATAGTCTTATTTAGCGTCGGAATAAAAAAAGATACTGGTAATGTGATAGTAAAGTCGTAGACGCATAACTTCACTCATCAAGGTTGAAACCTTGGTGCCTGTGAATTATGTAAATGACTTTCAAAAAAAAATTAATGAGATCAGGGATATATCATCGGTTTCTGTCTCTTAAAGCATGGGTTAAAAGAGCATATTCGTAAGGGTATGAGTCCCTTTCGCTGTAGCTCGTCATGCGCAACGCCATGACACATATGTAGTGGTTTGTGTGCGTAAGCGTTTGCTGTGTAATGGAGAAAAGAGGCTAAAAAATATTATGTTAAGTTGAAGGGGCAAATAATGTTAGTTTTTTATTTTAAAATTTGCTAAATCTAAATCTAAAGTAAATTTATTGAAAAATTTGAAGACACGGGGGAAACAAGTCTCGCATCCCCGTGTCTCCATCCTGATCTTATTATCTATTTTCTTTGTTCTAAAATAAAATATTTTAGATGGGATATAACGTACAAAACTATATTGGGTTATATCCTATTTTATTCTAAGTTGTTTTATTTTCAGACGAAGGGAGGTAGAGAGTATAAATTCAGGATTTCAGCAAAGCATACGCTGCTACTTTCTCTATCCCATAATATAAAAAACGAGATCAAAGTTAACACGATCTACGAAACTAATTCTTATCTTATAATTTCTCATATACTGTAATAAGATTTGTAATAACAAAATTATAAACATATGAATGTATATTTAAATGTCAATATAATGATATAATTTTTAACAAATAAAATTAATTTTATATTATATTAAGTGTTGGACAAATGATTTAAATGTTAAAATGGAGGAAGTATAATCAAGACGGTGACTAGCTAATAATAATCAAATGTTTTAGTGGTTCCATCGGGGGCAGGGTGAGCACTGAGCAGTGGCCGGCCAGCAGCGAACTCAGTTCTCACGCACTGACGTGCATGCATCCACCGATAATTCGTTCGGGACGACGCGGCGATGACCACAAGGCCGGATCGATCGATCCGACCGGTCGATCTAGCTAATCTCCTGAATACCGATGCCACATTGCCACGTCCGCGCTCGCCGCTGACGCCCACCGTGACGATATACACCGGCCGTGCCGCCCAACCGCTGCAGGTGTGATCACGCGCCGCCCACGGCAATCCTCGTTACTTCCTGGCCGTCCGATGACGTCCGGGCGCGCAGCCCAAGCCGTCCGATCCTCGCCACGGCGCCCCGCGTCTATACATATACGGAGTAGGGACCTGGCACCTAACGCGTGCCTCATTTATCAATTTTATCATGCCCATAAGTCCATGACACGCGAGGGACCTCATCGCCCCAACTAATCCGCTTTGATTTCAGCGTGTGTTTCGATCGATATATAAATCCTAAGAAAAAAATAATTGTCGATTAAACAAGCGCCACCTGTGCGATGTCAACGCTGTATTAGCGGTCGCGCTCCGTGTCCTCCTCGCGTCCTAATCCACACGTGTTCATCACGCACTGTACTTACTGCCTAATCTAATCCCTTTGCCCTTGTAGACATCGTGTATATATAATCCATATTGTTTATTCATCAGCTTGATCACACATACATTTGCTGATGTGGATGTGTTCGATGCTACTCCCTCCGTTTCACAATATAAGTCAAGCATTTTCCAGATTCATATTGATATTAATAAATCTAGACTAATTTATTAATATCAATATAAATGTGAAAAATACTTGACTTACATTGTGAAACGGATGAGGGAGTACTTAAGTTTTTTCTAAAAAGTGTGGTCAAGGCTCTAAAGTGTTCTAACAAAGTCCATTAATTAATTAAAACAAAACGGAGACGACGAGTACTAGTGTACAAGATCATGCGAGTGTGTCTTGTCGAGCTCGTGCATCACATGTGGCTCGTAAACGCGCCACTTGCCGGTATATATATTGGAGCGCTAGCACGCTGCACCCTGAGAGCAAACACCAACCGGAAGGTGAGGTTAGGTAGCAGCGAAAGGACAGCCTCACTGATCCATTAGTTAGCTAGTGTTTGGTGTTGGTGAGGATATGGCTTTGGATGCCAGGGCCATGCTGCTGCCGGCGGCGGCGGAGGTGGCGACCGTCGATGTCGTCGGCGACGGCGAGGAGAGGCCGTGGTCCGGGAACGGCGGCAATGGCGGCGGCGGCGGTGGTGACTCATCATCGGCGATGGTGGGCGCGGTGTCGGTGGACTTGCCGACGATGTGGGGCGACGAGAGGAGGATGAAGCGGGAGCTGGTCGCCTGGGCGAAGGCCGTGGCGTCCATGGCCATCAGGGAGTCATGTAACTCCAGATGAACCGTACCTACCTAATTCCTGAGCCCTTTCTCTTTCACAGAGCGAGACAGATATCGATATGTTTTTCTTCTTTTTTTTTTCTTTTTGGAAGCAGCTCGTATGAGTCTGCTTCTTGATCGATTGATCAATCAGCTTGTACATGCCCCCTTTTTTTTCTCCTCGAAAGGATTAAGAGAATTTAATCTGATAGTAGTACTAGATACACAGATGAAATTTTCCGGCAAAGGATGTCTGAATTTGTCAGATTTTTACATCGCATCCTTTTCGAGAGAGAAGATTTTGAGATCGTTCAACGCTCTGCACTCCTGCGGCGTTGCATAAAGATTATACTGCGTTGGCACTCCATTCTTCTGTGGTTGCAGGCTTTCACGTTTCACCCTGTTTTCTACCCAGCCATTGGAGCATGTCTGCATGTGTTCTTGTATATGGTGATCAAAGTCTGGAAGGCGGATTTGAGTAGCGCTTAAGAAATAGAGATCACATGTCAATGATCGATTAACTCTTAATAATCTTGTGTGGCATGTCCGATCAAGAGAATTGCTTGGCATACTGTAAAAGTCCAAGCTGACCACATGAACACAATAGGTGGCCCCCTCATCTCAGACTGACTGATAGTAACAGAGTTGCGTTATTTTTGTGTAAACTGCGCTACCTGAAATCCTCGCATAAAGCAGTAACGGAAAAAGTCCGTATACAAAAAAGACATATGCGTCACTCGTTGAAAATTACCTAGCCCTCAACTTTAAAAACAGACATCCAACCATCTAAACTTTATATAATATCATTCATATATATCTAAAGGTAGTTTTTTTTTGGGCTCCCTGTCGTCCTCGCGCGGGCGACCGGGGGTGAACCCTAGCCCCCGGCCGCCGCCACACCCCTCCTCTCCCCGGCCTCGCCGCCGTCGGAGCGCGTCGCCGGAAAACGTGCGGCCGCTGGGATGGCGGCGGCGAGGCTCCAACCCAGGCGGCGTGACCGCCTCGGCGTGAAGGGGCGGCTCGGAGCTTCGGGAAGGCCGCAGGGGCGGCGGCAGCGCGGCGAGGAGCGGCGGATCCGGCGCCGCCACCACCGGATCCGGCGCCCAGCATCGGCCACGAGGCGAGTGGCGGCTGGATCCGGTGTCTCCGCTGCCGGATCTGAGCCGTGGTGGTGCGGGAGCACGGCGGATGCGGCGACGCCGATGGCGCGACGGCCGTGGCTGGTCGGCGGTGGTGCGGAAGCGTCGCGTCGACGGGGAGACGCGGCATCGCCGGCAAGCGCTACGGCTGGGGGCGCGGGCGGCCGCAGCAGGCGCAGTGGCGCGACGGCTGTGGCTGGCCGGCGGGCGGCTGTGGCCGGCAGCGCGACACGACGGCCGTGGCTGGCTGGCGATGGCGAGGCCGCCACGGCGGAGATAGTGCCGGCGAGCTGGCGGCTGGTGGCGGGGTTGAGCTGGGCGGCAGTGGTTCTGGTGGTGGTGGTGACGGCATCATGGTGGTTCAAGGCGGCGGGGATGGCGATGGTGGCGGGGATGGCGTCGGCCGAGGGCGCGAAGGCGGCGGTATTGGTCCCTGCGCGGCGATGGCGCGGTGCTCAGCGGCGACGGCGGCGGTGCCCCCAGATCCGCGCCTCTCGGCTGGATTTGGAGGGTAGCCGGCTGTGGTGGTCAGAGACGTCGGCCGACTTGCGACGGCTGGCGACGGCAGTTGGCGACGACGGCGCTGTGGCCGCGGCAGTTGGCAGCGACGGCGTCGGCCGACGACGCCGGCGAAGGACTTGGCGGCGGCATGGCGAAGGGCGACAACGAAGCGGCCGCTGGCAGTGGCGGCGGCTCGCGGAGGCGGTGGCTGGTGGCCGCGACAGTGGTCACAGGAGGCATGGTGGCCCTGGACGGCTAGCCGAGGGCGTGGGAGACGGCTGCATTTGGCCGACGCGGCATGTTCTGGTGGAAGGGTCGGAGACCGGTTTGGCGCAGAGAGGCGCAGCCGATGGCAGCGGAGGCCGGCTCGGCGCGAGAGGCGCGGGCGGCGGAGTTGGAGGCCGGCTTGGCGTGAGAGGCGCAGCCGATGGAGGGAGGCCGGATTGGCGCGAGAGGCGCGTCCGGTGGAGGAGGCCGGCTTGGAGGAGGCGACCTAGGTGTGAGGAGGAGCTGCTGGTGGGTGTGGCGCGATCTTCGGCGCACAAAGGCTGGCCAGCGGGGGACGCCATTGCAGGGGTCCCACATGTCGGCAGAGCTTGTGTGGTGGTGGAGCATCGGTGTGTCAGCCGTGGGTCTCACCCTTCAAGGGCGATTGCCGGGCGTAAGCCCAGTCTTGGCTCCTTTGAGTCCCGACGGATGGCGGTGGCGGTTTTTCCGTCGCTTCTCTTCTTGAAGACGTCGTTTTGGCATCTCCTAGGGAGCGATCTCAGCTGTGTCCCTTTGTTGGTCTAGTGGCAGCTGGTCACGCTTAGCGGCGGCCGGTCCGGTGCTAGCCTTCTCCTGAGCTTGTGTGTTGGCGATGTTGGTGTGTGGGTGGTGGATTTTTTTTCTTTTTCCTGGTTACGACCCTCCAGGGTTATAATATTGTAATTTTTTCCTGCTCTATCAATATAATTTTGCACCGTCTCGTGCGAGTCGTTCAAAAAAAAATAAAGGTAGTTTTTAAAAAAAAAAATCTAATTTACAGATGTATTGGATGAGTTTGACCATGTGACATATGCATGGATAAATATGTTAAAATCATTACTTAAATCTTTTGTTTTTTTATCTACTTGTTCTATCTTCCATACAAATAAGTATCAATATAATATTAGTATAAAATTATTATATAAATTGAGAACTTATGATTGATATATTAATATATTATATCAGTTATTTAAAACTAACCGTTTAAGTTTCTCAATTCATAAAACCACAATCCAAAATTACTTTAGACGGTAATATAAAGGGTCTTATAAAGTTTAGGAGGCTAGATATCCGATAATTTAAAATCCAGAGCATAAGATAGACTCACATACAATGTTTATGTGGTATACGCCTATATGGACTTTTTCCAAGCTGTAACGGGTGGCAAATTTGCCACCCAAGCCGCAATTCTCTAAAATATATTCCCTATAAAAAAATATTTTTCATTTCATAGTAGCCACCAATATCTGGAATGCTGGATGATACTCAAATGAACTCTGCTGTTGTCTATTGTATCAGAGCAAATTCATCAGCTCTAACAAGAAAGAAACAATAAGCTATTAAGCATACCGGCCGTCCTCTTGCTGTTTTTAACGCATTTGTAGACATATGTGGTTTGAGTACCAATTCAATACAAAGCAAGAGGAGCAGTACAAACTAAATGGTACTCACACAATGAAGCAAGGTGAACTTCCAAATATCTGCAACCATTATTTACAGAAGATAATAGCTATTTAGACAGCTATGAGCCTCACACATGTACCTTTGAATCGCCAAACAAATACTTCTAGCGCATTTATATATGAACATATAATGGAGCCAACACATCATTTACAACCAACATCCCAGTGAGTTATTTGTTTGGATCACCACTAACTTCGCAGGCAACCTATGATTTGCTCTATAATCAGTTCCGCCTCGGTGACAATCCAAACCTTCACGAGTTGCCTGCAACCAATTACATCCTGAACCGAACAACAACGCACGATATGTCGTCTTTACTGTCTCTTTTCAATGCCTCAGCTGTTAATTGCTTGGCAGCTGCTTGTGGATCCTTGAATCTTTTGGCCACATCAACGACCTCCTGATTGTTCATTACCTAGATGACGCAGAGAACTCATAAGAAAATATCCATGAATATATGTACATACATATCAACTTTCATCTGTGCACTGAACCATTCAGACAAATGCAGAAACAAAAGGTCACACCTTCCAAAGTCCATCGCTCGCAAGGACAAGAAGCTCAGCAGTGTAATCTATATCTTCAACTTTTATATCAGGCTCTGACTTCAATAGTGACTTTAGATTCCTGTCGCCAAAAGCTCTGGAGACAGCCAACTGACCACAGACTCGGGGAACATCTCCTGAATTTTACAGCATCACAATTCAAGCATGAGTTCAACATTCTTTTCTATGAGTCAGTTAAAATAGCGCCCTGACACATATTGTCAATAGGCTTAAAAAAACAATGTTTCATGAAATGCCATAGTTCTGCTTCTGTGGGTATAGCACAATGAGAGTAATGCACACAGTAAACTAACAATGATGACCCAGTTAGGCTGACATTCTGAAGTTACTGGAAGCAGTAGCAAATTCTAACTTTCTTTTTCCTCCCCATGAAGAGCAAGACAACGTGGGTGGTTTCTCCCCAAGGTGGCCAAGGAACTCCATGGCATGAATTGGAAAAAACAAAAATATTATGTTTTGACAAATCTGCAAAGTTCACTTTACTAGTTCAATATTCGCATTTTTCAGTTCTGAAGACAATGCATCGAGCTAATAATGGTAAACTCATGCAAATTTTACGGTACATAAGCTGGATAGATTTTAAACGACTTGCTACTCACTAGTAAGCTAACAATGATGAGTTCATGCGTACTTTTAGGAATGAAAACGGAGCGGATAGTTTCCGTCCGCTCCGGAGAAAAACGAATATGGATACCTTTCGGATCGGATAATTCTCGGATAGTTTGGATACTGATACGAATACGAATATGGTATCGGGGTTTCCGTCGGATACGGATAATAATTCGGATATCCGGTGAACATTGCTATTCGGATATCCGCAGAAGCCATGAGAATACCCCATTTCTTTATAACTCTATGACCTTCAATATACCTTTTCAGATTTTAATAGTAGTTCATCTCCTAACACTAGTCCACACTATTAATAATATTTAAATTTTCAAAATATTTATAAATTATACTGCATTTTATATAAAATGAGCTAATTGTATATGTTGATATTTGTTTCTATTACAAGTTAAGTTGGTTTTCGTGTTATGAGAAAAAAATGTTTCCGTATTTGTGTCCGATCATATTCGATTCTTATTCGTATTTGAGATAATCCATATTTGTTTCCGTATTCGAGCTATCTGTATCCGTTTCCGGCAAAAAAAAAATGAGAACGAATATGGTATGAGCATTATCCGTCTGTATCCGCTCCATTTTCATCCCTACTTACTTTAATAATCCATTATATACTTAAAAATCATTAAACTTCCAAGAAACGCTCCTATGTGCTATGCCACCACATAGTACCCCTATAAATGCTACTAGACCGCCATGTGGCGCTCTATTAAATTCCAGAAATTCTAAGGAAAAAATCATCTGCCCGTCGGCCATTAGATCACCACCAATTAAATTTATCTCTAAAAAACCCCACATTTATCACTATCCACCAATCGCCAAGTCATATTGCTTACGAGGCATCCGACCGTGCACTGTACACCTAATAATTAGCTAACATCCAACGAGCACATGTCATCGAGCACCGAAGATAAAGAACTGCTCCCTCCAAACTGATAATACTTATCATTTTAGACAAAGGTGAAGTCAAACTTTAGAATATTTGATTATGAATCATATTTTAAATATTTGTCTTTCAAATATGGTGACTACATGTATAGATTATTCTTAAAAAGTACTTTAATAAAATCATATATTTGTTAACACTTTTATACATGTTATAATGGGAAATAATGGTCAAAGTTGTTTTTTGAAGACCGTATCCTTGTCCAAAACGACAAGTATTATCAACCCGGAGGGAGTATACTAACTGGGCAACCGTCAACAAATAATAGTTGACTACAAGTAGATTGCGAATACGAGTAATAGTGTTCCTACACTCCTCCAAACACTCCTAAGATTTAGTGCCTAATTGTTTTCAACACCTATGATGTGGCTAGGGAATTGGAAAATAAAACAAAGATGCAAAGATGTACTCGTCCTTCTTAAACGAAGCTACGAGCAAACCCTTTTTCATTATTTAGATTAAACTCTCCTTGATTACAAAGACTTAGCCAGTCAACTTAAATAGACGCACCACTAACAAACTCCTAATTTATCTCAACTCCTAGCTAATCTCCTGTCACATATATAATTTATCTAAACTTAACAAACTTGAAACTAAACCAAACAATTTAACCACTTGTAGACGCTACGGTCTTCTTGCTCCTGCGTTGATACGTTCTGCTGATAAACGCGTTCACAACAACCTATCGTTCATATAATTATGTGAGACACTTCTATTAATTCGAAGAATATTTATTTTTACAAATTAATTTATAATAAATAATTCGTTGGAGTGCACTTACAATCATGTCAATTGGGTGTATGCCATACATCTATCGATTATGCAAAAAAAAAGAAACTTTGAAATCCTTAATTTCACTCAAATTAAAATCAAATAAGATATACTTAAAAAATACAAGTAAATTATGTTGTTTACATGTTAAGATTTCAATTAGTGTTGTACATTTGTCAAGTGATATTTGACACCATTAAAAATGATGTGAAATTATTTGAAAAGTTATTATGACATCACTTATTACATGTCGGCGCCATGTGTCATTATGTATTTAGCACTACAATATATAACCATTGTAAGTGGTCAATAGTTCAGGTAATTAAAGCAATATAAACGTGTACACATGCCCTATGAATACACACACCCTACCTGCCAGTAGAGAAAAGTATGTCCCAAAGAAGGGGGAAACAGTACATACGTACGATTGACTACTATTCGCTAGAAAAAACATACATACATGCGCATAATCAAAAATGTCATATGGAACTACTCCCTCCGTCCCATAATATAAGGGATTTTGACTTTTTACTTGCACTGTTTGACTACTCGTCTTATTCAAAAAATTTGTGCAAATATAAAAAACGAAAGTTGTGCTTAAAGTACTTTGGATAATAAAGTAGTCATAAATAAAATAAATAATAATTCCAAAATTTTTTGAATAAGACGAATGGTCAAACAGTGCCAGCAAAAAAGTCAAAATCCCTTATATTATAGGACGAATGGAGTACATTATAACATTTTTTATTATGTTGTTCTCATGTAAATAATGTTAACAATTGGCACAAATAATTTTGACAATATAGATTATTGTCAAAAGAAAAAAAAAATATAGATTATAGTCATAATACTCCTTTGTAAGTTACCCATGAACATGCATAGGTAAATTAGATGTATAATAAAAGAAAAAAAAAAGCAAAACCCATATTATGTTTGCGAAGGATGGTGATAGGCGAGTTTACATATAACCGAGATTATGATTTACTTTATCAAATTCTATGGTCTATTTCATGGTATAAATATTTCTTTATTTTACGATTATAAGATATTCTATGGTTCTTGATGAGATATGACTTCTTTTAGTATTCTTTTTATAAAGAATAAATAAATTGCCCGCGTATATGCTCGGGGTTCCTTCCTAGTTTGGTATAAAATTCACATTCCACCTGGTTTAAAAACAATTAATGGTGGTTGTGCATGTGCATTCTAGACATCACTAGTATCCTATAGTCACACCAATTTTTTTATCTGAATAATGTTTAACATTGATAACAAAGGCAACAATGAAGAAAAGGTGGACATTAAGTGAATAGAACAATTCTGAAGCACACAGATGTTAGTTCCATGTTAACATAGACAATGCACAATAGCATAATGCCACTATCTACCAATCAAAGCGATACAAGTTCCCAACACATGATTCTAGCTTGTCCTTTTCAAAGAGCTAGAACAGCTGTACAAAATAAACAACAGGTACAAACTAACAAATATAAAAACATAAGAGGCAATCAAAGGCGAGTATCTAAAGAAAGAATATGTTCAGAAACATAAAATGTACAAGTATACAATTGGCACCAAAGAGCATATATTCTGTTGCCTTTTCAAGGTATGGACTTGTTCCGATTTATGTTAAAATGCATGCAAGGTGCTAGAGGATGCTAAGCAGCTGCCTTTTGACAAGAATAAACAGAGGAGGAAACAATGTGAGAAACATTCGGATCTTTTGGCACATTTACTTTTCACGGAAATTATGTATTAGGTGTTTTGATACTTTACAGCAAAGTGGGTCAATTAAATATCAAACAAATAGCATGGTGCAATAAGCATTTCAATCAAAATATCTTGTTTAAAAAATTTGCAGATTTAATGACACACCTGGCATGTTTGAAACAAAGCCACCCCTATTTTCAATAGCACTACGCTCGACATTCGGATCATGGTCAGTCGACATCTGTATTGGCCTACCACCTTTCAAAAGAACAGCTCGCGAATCGCCAACATTTGCGACCCACAACTTCCTGCCATTCAAAAGAATTGCTGTTACAGCAGTGGAGCCACCTTGTCCCAAATCTGGAGTATGTGACAGGATTGCTTGGTCTGTCTTTTCATAAGCTTTTATGATTGCTCTATCTGGTTGTGTCAAAAACTCCTCCTGAGATGAAGATAAACAAATAAAATCAGTGCAAAAGATAGAGAATGAAAAATAAAATATTTTAGGAGAAACAAATGCCAGTACTAACCTCATTCAAAATGTTTGCAAATAAGTTCTTCTGCAAGTATGCAGGAACAGTATCTCCTAGATGGCCATCGAAAATAGCGAAAAGACCAAGTTCGTTTCCTTTCTCTTCTGCAAGTTCCGCGACATGATAGTCCTCCATTGGATGATTCGTCATCCCTCTTACAAGGTAAAACCCATAGCTTACCTTCACTTGGCCTTGAATACCTTTCCCTTTACCAGAGCTGGTTGATGCATGCCCCGAGAACTGTAATAAAGCATAACAGTCAGCACGAGTAAGCCAAAGTGCTAATGTACGACAGATCGCATTTCCTTAGAATTCCAATATATGGTTGCAGGCTTCAACAGTTCATGAATTAAATAGCATCTGAGAATGCTTCCAACTGGAGCTTTGAGCAGGTCAAGTGATGGTCTTTTCTATGCCAAGAGAGTCGATAATTTTCAATAGTTACCACCAGAGTAAATCGGATAGAGGAGTATATCGCTCTGCACAGAGAAAATTCGCGCTTCTACTATACAACTGTTACAGTCAGTCAAATAACTGAAGAAATCGTCAAGAAACGTTCTCAGAGATCAAAGTAAAAGTACACTAGTAATTCATAAGCAACCAAGACACACCATACGATCAAATCCTCATCCTGATAGATATTCTCATATTAATGGTATCCGGGATACACCTACAACAACTGATCAAAAAGTCACTCACCTCGGAGCAACCAGCACCGAAGCAGCAAAACCTCGACATGTCTTCCAAAATCCCCCTCAGCACCAATCCGAGGGCTAAAAACACGAACCAAAACAACGGGAAGAGCGGGGCAAAAAAATTCAGAACCCCCCGCCGCCAGCGAGACCCCTCCCCTGGGGAAACCACCGCGGTCGGCTCTGCTCACGAGGACCGTCCCAAAACCGCGCCTTTTTCATGGAAATCTCGCAACCCTGGAAACAAACGTCCGCATGGAAAATCCCGATTACCGCAGATCCAGCAGACCGGAACCAGGAGCAGAATTCAGCAAACAGAAAGTCAAAACAAAAACAACAAAAAAAAATATTAGACTTTTTTCTCATACCCACGAAACAGATCAACTCACCAGTCGATCCGGCACTCGTAGAGCTCAAAGATTTGCAGGGAAGATGAACCCGAGCAGGAGGAGTGCAAAGGCCAGCGTTGGTGGTTTGAGCGGTCGAGGAAGGAGGAGGAGAAGAAGCTGAGCCTTTCTTTGGTGCTTCGGTTTTTTTTTTCTTTTTCTGTTTGCGCGTTGGACGAAGAAGTCTATGGGAGAGCCTTTCCGAGGGTCAACACTCAACAGGGAGAGCAGCCGGCGTGGCCCCCACACCCCACGTAGCAGACCCGGTCCGTACACCACAGCCTGTGCCGCACGAATCTCGAGGCGGGATCGACGGGTACAACCCCTCCGTGTTGTAGACCCGGTGTGTACAAATGCGACGGGTGTGCAGCGAATGGTCATACTTGACGGGTCCAAGCGAGGAACTGCGACCCATTCACCGACATGTGGGGCCAGGATAGGTCGGGGCCCACGGTGTCGGTGTCTCTCGTGGACTGGAGAAGCGGTGGGGGCGTAGGCCCGCTGCGCGGCAATTAAAGACTTCGGGGGGGGTGCCCCGTTTGACTTGCGCGTCTACGGGCCGAGACGGGTGCTGGGCGGGCTCCGTGCACCGGGTCTATGGACCGGGGAGGCAGGTGGCGTGGAGCGGACGGCCCAGATTGAGCCGCGGGTGTGGAGCCTGGCCGGTGAGATGGACGGCTGCGATGGAGTGTGGGGTTCGTCTCCGGAGACCGGGTCCTGCTTGAGAGAATGGGGGAGTCATGGAGATTTAATTCGGTTGATTGAGGTGACGACTGGAGTGACTAGAAAATTTGAAGGGACGAGCCGCACGATTCTTCACTGTTTACTTCGGCTGTGTTTAGTTTCCCTGCCAAAAATTTTATATAGACACATATTTAAAATATTAAACGTAGACTAATAACAAAATAAATTACAGATTTTACCTATAAACCGTGAGACGAATATATTAAGCATAATTAATCCGTCATTAGCAAATGTTTACTGTAGCATCACATTATCAAATCATGGCGTAATTAGGCTCAAAAGATTCGTCTCGTGATTTACATGCAAACTATGTAATTGTTTTTTCGTCCACATTTAATGCTCCATGCATGTGTCCAAACATTTGATGTGATGGAAAAGTTTGAAGTTTATGAAAAAAATTTGAATCTAAACACCGAAGGAAACAGTGAAGTAGCAGTGACTGACATGTGATGTAGCAGTGACTGATATGTGATGCTACCGTCAGGGTTTACGTTTTCGCGATGGCCTTGCGTTTCGGGTTCTAGCGGAACGACGATTTTCACGAAATTCGATGAAAAGCCAGTAGATTCCGAACAAATTTTATCAACTAAAATTTAAATATAAATTCCCTGAGTTTACCGATAAACTCACGAAAACCGGCCGGCTTTGGCGAAATTCCGAGCGAAATCATTGAAATTTCAATCGGTAACTATAAAAAGAGGTAAACTGAAATTGTTTTCCTTTTTTTAATTCATTATTCTTTTCTTTCCTACTATAAATTTCAGTAAATACACGGAATACATC
Source organism: Oryza sativa Japonica Group (assembly GCF_034140825.1). Lineage (NCBI taxonomy): Eukaryota > Viridiplantae > Streptophyta > Magnoliopsida > Poales > Poaceae > Oryza > Oryza sativa. The sequence continues at coordinate 23,035,504 of NC_089038.1, forward strand.
AATTTTTTTAAAAAATTATATCCCAATAGATTTTATGAATATCATACTATTTATAAGATTTTATTTTTTTTTCCTTTTTTATCAATTCAAATTTAAATTTTGATGAAAGTCATCAAAATCTCTTACGGCTTCTACTTTTGAGCCTCGTCGAAACCTCGAAATTTCGCGGAATTTGACCGGTATTCGTTGGAATTGTGAACCCTGTCTACCGCATCAGCAGTACTGCGGACAATTCCCACTAGGATGAAATAGATCTCTATCTTATTAATCTCTAATTTTGAGTGGCTGACATATAAGTTGTATAGTTTGTGAATATATATCAGTGACCTACGTCAGATGACATTAAGTTAGAGAAGCCTATTTCACAACAGAATAGTAAATTATGCTTGGTCATGCTCGATCATGTTGGGTCGTTTTGGATTAATGATAAAATGTGCACTAGGGTAGTTGAAATAGTATGCGTAGTTTGATTTGATGTCAAATAATTGGTAATATCCGTGTTTTGTTTGGCACAATTCTAAAACTTTCTTCACTTTACTATAAAATATGGCTTGACATTGGTAATAAACCGTGTTTGGCAATGAAATTCTACCTTACCAATAACTTAGTAGTGCTAAAATTTATCAAGAATTCAGCATTACCAAAAATATATATAGGGTAGAGAAGCAAACAGGGTGCATTGTAGAAGTGTTTTATTTTTATTTTTTTTCGATAAGCTATGCGTAATAGCTAAAGATCCACCATAAAGAATAAAAAATGCATTGTCCATCTCTCTCCTCTAGAACTCACTTCTCTCTAAGTTGCTTGCTGTCATAGGAAAATGGGAGGAGGGCACTTGCGAGCTGACTTCATCGGAGTTCCACTCGCGAGCGCCACCTCCCACATCCTGGAAAGTCGAGTTCTGTCCGCGGGTGCCGATGCCACCTCCTCCTCCTCCTCCTTTCGTGGACACTGCTGTTGCTGGTAGATCTAAGCGTTGTGTGTCTCTCGTTCAATAAGGGAGAACCGGCGAAGGGGTTGAACATGTAGAGAAAAGAAAAGAGTATTTGCCTGGTTGGGATGGTAAAAAGTAGGGCCATCTCTTCCATGCTATTGCAAGGTGCAGTGGAGCACCTCAAAAAGTGTTTTGTGAAGTGTAGCAATTTGACTGACCGCGTTGCAGCTGCTGCAACACTGTAGTCGAACACGATCATTACAAAAATAGGTGCTACACCTCAGTGAGGTCTACCTAGGATTAGGGGTGGAACTAAAGTATATGATAGGTGCCAGGAATCCTGTATCTTTGTCACTACTTGTACCTCTTGATACAAAATTAAATAATCACATCAACTTAAACTCAATAAATTAAACAAGTGGTACATCTCCCTATTTAGTTCTAGTTTCGTCTCACATATATAAGCACCGTTGTACTTTCGTGGGAGTAGGTAGTATAGATCAGCACGTGGACGAGCAACTGCACGGAGCCGATCAAGTTCGACAAGGGGCCGTTTAAAGCACGTGCAGCATTTTATCAAGAGAAAGTACAATAACACCTCAAGTACTAACAACTTAAGAATATTGTGTACATTGGCGTCACGTGGAAGAGAAAGAAATTAGAAGTGTGTCTCGTGTAAAAGACAGCATGTACACAAGTTTTAAGAAAGAGAAAAGGATAATCAATAGATTGAGAGAAAATAAATAAAGTAAAATTATTATAGTGTATTAAGGCAAGCGTACGGAAGTTATGCGTTGAATGCGTAATTTTCTAAGTAATGAGTAGATGGTGTGGATAAAAATAAAAATGTCAAACCATCTAATTATTAAACTTGGAGTAAATTCCCTGTGTACCCATAAAAACTCACTCAATCTCTTTCATACCCCTGAAATTTATCTGATCCATTCTATACCTGAAATTTTAACTTGATCTCTTCCATGCCCCTGCCGTTACATTTTCCTTCTTTTCACTGTTACGTTTGGTTGCATATGTTTGTTATGCCCTTGATGATTAATTTATGTTTGAATATAAGCTTGAAAAACGATTAAAATGTTTGTTTGAGTGCACAGCGTGTGCATTTTATGAAACTAATGAGGCTAAATTATTAGAGCATAAAATTTTGAAAATAAAACAAATGTAATAAATTAAAAATTTTGTTTGAAATTTTAATAGGATAATGGATTTTTTTTGGGAGCATTCATAAAAACAATATCGTGAGCATTGGTAATCATATCTTTATATAAATGCTCCTCATTTTTTATGATTTTTTTAAAAATAAAATAAATACGTAATTTTTTATTTCATTATCTAAAAATATTGTCATAAATAATGTATCGCACAGTAAACTAATAACTATAGTAGTCTCATGTGATAAACTTTTACATTTTTAATAATGTAATTCATAAATTTTTTATGTTCATCCAAAGGGTAAAATGGATATTTTTATAGATATTAAATGGTCAGCTGAAGGGAGGGGTATGGAAGGGATCAAAATCAAATTTGGGGTATACAAGGAAGTAAGCAAAACTCATTGGCATGGAAGGGATTAGCTAAAATTTCGGGGGTATACAATGTATTTTCTCTTAAACTTGCCCTAAGAAATAGTCCGATGCATTTTAGATGCTCAAGATTAGTTAGAGCTTGTACAATGATGGTCAATAAGATGGCTTTTTAATCTTATTAATTGATATACTTGTTAAAAAGATTGAGAGAAAAACATTGATGTTAAGCTTATCATCGGCTCTTAGTTCCAATAAATGGAATTTGTACCGCGTGAGTATGAGGAAAAGAAAAAAAAGGCAACAAAAGTATTTTAACGTGTTAACGACGATTAGATTATTGTTGTCTCATCGTCTGTAGATAATGTGTATTGCATACAAGACTATATCGGGTTTTATCTTTAATATATGTCCTTAAGGGTTTGTGAAACTCCACCGCAACTCATATAGGGTTAGATGTTATAATCTACCAAACTATAGATAGAATCCACCGTACCATCAAATATTCAAATCTCTTAAATAATGTTCACTTAAAACACAGCTTAAACAAAAGAGGAAAGAAAGCAAAACCGCTCAAACAAAAGGCAAAAGAAAAAAAAATTGGGAAGAAACCTTATGTCTATCAATCCAAACAGTTATCTATGTACCGGTAGAAGATTCGGCAGCTACTGTAACCCTTGCTTCTTCGGATAGAACCCCCAGCTGAGAAGTTACTCGGAATGCTACCAAGATATCAGTGTCCTTGGTTTCGTACTTCAGGGTGGGGAACTTGCTTTAGGAAAAAAACGTATTAGTAACTTATAGGCCATTGAAAGGTTACAATTTTAAATACGCGATATTAATTAGCGAACGTTTAGTATATGACGATATTTATACTTCTTTTTACATCTAAGATATGAAATTCAGACGGATAAGACAAGCCAAGGCTCTACTGAAAAAATCATCATTACTTTAAGGCCCCCAGTATGTATATGTTTAAGGGCCCCCAACGAACTCTACCAGGGCTGCGTGCAGGCCTTCTGCCTGCACGTGCACTTGGGCTCCTACAAACCGGCAACCACTACTAAAATACGGGCCACTTTCCTTGCTGGGCCAAGAGAAAACTGCCGCTCGCTTCCTCGGATCAATTTTCTCCTCGCTGCGCGCCTGCGTCTGCGTGCGCCAATTTGACGAGCTTTGCGTACGGCGTACTTCGTACCTAGCTGTAACAGATGAGCACCACGTCCCCATCGCGCGGGGAGCGGCGACGCCGACCCCAACCAAAGGCGCGGCCGTATCCGCTCGTGGAAATCTCGCGTTCTCTCCCGCGCGCGGCCGAAGCCGTCGCCGTCGCCGCGGGCGCTGGGACTTTACGCACCACACCACAACCCCCGCGCCCACGCAAAAATGCCCACACGGGACGGGACGGCGACAGCGACGATGCGGCGCCGGCCGGTATAGTGGTAGATGGTGCCTGCCCCCTAAAACTCCAAATTCCTCATCTGGTCATCTCCCCCCCTACAAATAAAAAGGGACGTAACGCCACCAATTCGCCAAGTGCAACTGGGCCGGGGGAAACAAGAAATGCTCCATAACCGGCGTGGAGCACGGTACATTGCAGCTAGTCATCACCCGGGGCCGGGCTTGCACGATCCACGAACAATCGAGATTTGGAGATATCCACTACTGGAGAAACCATCTTTGGTCGGTCGTCCAAAAACCACAATAGTCCCGGTTCGAATAGAAACCGGTCCCGGTTAAAAACTTTTTGATCTAACACCAACCGGGACTAAAGATCATTTTTAATCCCGGTTCAACGAGTTGTCAGGTCGAATGCAGGCTCCAATTATCTTTAGTCCCGGTTGATATAAATAACCGGGACTAAACATGGATCTTTAGTCCCGGTTGTTTATATCAACCGGAACCAAAAACCACCCCGAGCCGCGCGCTAGTCTCCCTCCCACTTCCTCTCTCTCCTCCCCTCATTAAACGAGATATTTAACCATTTGCCATATTTAGATGTGACAATTAACTTTTTGCCATTAGGCCCACATGTCATTGAGATAGGGGTGATAAATAGTTATTTGCCAAATTCTAACAGTGGCAAATAGTTAAAAGCCCCTCATTAAACACAGCCGGCCAACTCACATCTATCCTTATCCTCCTCTCCATCGATCCATTTGATCCTCTCCCCTTCCTCCCCTTCCCCTCTCCTCCCCTCCTCCTCCTCCTCCTCCTCCCAGGTACAAGCACAAGCGGGCAGGCGGCCGAGCTCGGGCGGTCGCGGCGACTGGCGCGGCGGGCGGCGGCCGGCGCGGAGGGCCGAGCCCGTGCGGTCGCGGCGGCCGAGCCCAGGCGGCTGGCGTAGCGGCCGGCGGGCAGCGCCGAGGGCGCGGCCGAGTGGCAGTTGGCGCGGCGGGCGGCGGCCGGCACGGAGGGCCGAGCCCAGGCGGCAGCCGCAGCGGCCGGCGGCCAACGCGGAGGGCGCGGCCGAGAGGCGGCTGGCGCGGTGGGCGGCGGCCGGCGCGGAGGGCGCGGCCGAGCCCGGGCGGTCGCGGCAGCTAGCGCGGCGGGCCGAGCACGGCCAAGCGGCGGCCAGGCGGCAGCGTGTGATTTTTTTTATATATTTTGTAGGGAATGATTTGTATATTTTGTTGGAGATTTTTCTTGTTGATTTGAGGATGATTTTGTGATTGATTTGTGGATTGTGATGTGTATGATTTGTGGATTGTAGATGTGTATGACTTGTGGATTGTGAATGTGTATGATTTGTGGATGATTTTATTGTTCATAATTTGTGAATGGTTGGGTGGATCTGGGTAGAGAATAGGTACAAGCAGAAAAAACAATAAAAAGTAAAAAATAATCGATGACGTAGCCCTATCCATCTAAAGATGGATTCCCTGTTATTTCACCCGGTACTAAAAGATACCCGGATGCTTTCTCCATCGGTGTATATTGATCCGATAGCTAGGCGGCCGGGGGATGATGCGACGATGCATGCATGGTCTGGGGGACTGAATAGTGCCCGATCCCCTTTAACCCCACACGATACCGATCGATCGAGCCCAAAGCGACTCGCGTATTACGATATAAATTAACTCAATCATCTGCCCATGCCGGGACTGGATTTACTTTTTTATTAGATAATGATATAACTGGATTTACTTGACATATGGTTAACCACAGAGGATCGCAGTGCATTTCTGTTTTCTTTCGTAGAACACCCGATTGAAGTGACTAGTCAGCAGCGGCGATCACAACCCGGGGGAAGGAAAGTAAGCTTGGCATTGACGACCAAACCCTCGGCTACATCATTCTTCAGTTCAGTGGATGAAGTGCTTGGTAGTTTTTTTTTTCCTTTTTTTTTTGGGAAAAAGGGTGAATGGTCGAAAGAAATATATCTATGTGTGACTTATGATGGATCGTTTACCTGTTTTTTGGGATTATTTTCATCATATATATTATTCATGCTACGTTTATAAAACTACGATTTCTCTATAGATTTTCTACATCAATATCATCTAGACCGTTGTTCTAAACTATTTGTTGTTTCTTTTATAAGTATAAATATTTAATTTATTTCTATAAAAATAATTTCATCATCACTGACCTTCATTTGCTATTCATCTGAACAAAAGAAAGCCATGACGTCTTATGAACTGAGTGCAGCGCGGCTGGTTAGGTTTATAGTGGTTAGGCCTACCTAGTACCTACTGGGTTTAAAATGCTAGACTTAGTACGAATACTCGCATTTAAGGATATTTATTCTTTTAGATGATGGTAACCGTACGATGTTTACGATGGCTTTATTAATCTCAAGCTATGTTGATATTCGAAGATGTTATAGGTAAGGTATGCGTGTGTTTTTATGAGGATGATGTGCATGCGTCATATGAGCTCCTGCATGGCTGCATATGTCCCGTGTTATTTTTTAAATTTTTTTTTGGAGAGGATAGAACCCCCCCCCCTCCCTCCTTATGATTGGTTGGTTCTATCCGCATCACGTGTGCACTTAAATGGAAAAAAAAAGGTGCATTTTATCAAGATGAAATGTTATAAATCAGACGCATGAAATAAACATTTACATGGCAAATATTGGCTTGACTAATATATACTCCTTAAAACTACTACTAATAATTTCTTTGATGGGAAATCTAGTAGTAATAATTTAGTGGGGCTAATTGGACAGCAAATTGGTTTGGCTATTGGGGTGCCGTGGGACTTCAATTATGTGCTCATTCTATTTTGGAACAGGATCAGAGAACAGTGCTACTTTCGGAGCATGAGGTGACAGTGTTGTTCTATCGACGTGCCATGTTCATGTGCTTAGGTAGATGGGTTATCCATCATCTACAGAGAGAATATATTCATCATTAGTATTTTGGTTACAAAAGCAGCAGGGCTAAGGTCCCCCTTCTTTTATATGCGTAAAAACTTAAAAATTTCTCTCTGGCACAACTCATCTTTTCCTGTTCATGCGTGCAATGTGTGCCTTGATCAGACCACCAAGCAAATCCAACTCATTACTCCAAGGAAGAAGTATACGTGTACTCCCTCAGTAAAAATAAAAAAACCATTTATGAGTTTGAATTTGGATGTAGGCTATATTGATTCAAACCCAAAAATAGTTTTTAGTTTTTTTAATGGAGAATGTAAGGTTTAGTTGACTATGGGGAGATGAAATGTTCACTAGCAGACAAAAAGATTCAATGATAAAAGATGGTTTTCAATTAATAGTTATTCGAGAATGATATATTTCTATGACAAGGAAAAAGGAAAACAACTATGCAGTTCTTAGGAAATAGAGCTATCTATGCAGTTCTTAGGAAAACGTTGGAGCAAATTATCGGGTAAGGAAATTGATACTTTTATAATAGATAATGCCGTTAATTTTTAGACACATATCTAATCATCCTTTCTATTTAAAAATTTACATAATTATAATTTATTTTATTGTAAGTTATTTTATCATAAAAATACTTTAAGTATGATTAATATCTTATGTATCTATACAATTTTTTTTAAATAAGATAAATAGTCAAATGTGCGTCTAAAAATTCACAATATTGTCTATTAAACCATCAAAAAGGAGTATTTTATAACTTTTTCATCTATATGCAGTCTCTAAGTTTTTATACACCAATTGGGACATTAACAAACATCCCCTGATTTGACACCCCAAAAACTCGCCCGTTCTGTATTACCAATAGACCCTCGAACCATCGATCATGTGAGGACCATTTCTTAGCTTGGAATCTATCGTGCCGAGTGGGTTTTTCTTTTTGTTCGCAAATAAAATATATACACATTGGAAAAAAAAAGAATATTATTTGGGAGAGCAGAAGGGTCACCAGGATAAATGGCCAAGAGCAAAAGTTAGATCAAATCCAGCCAACCAATCGCGATATCCACAACCTCTCTCTCCATTGGACTAGAAACGCCAACTGCAAGAACACCCAACACCAAACAAAGACCGGCCAAAATTTTATACACCGGAAAATACACGGGAAAAGAAAGGAAGAGAAAAAAAAAGGAGGCGCCTTTGCTGCTTTGCAGTTGCAGAGCAGCTCGCGCCGCGCGCGTACACTCGCTTTGCTTTGCTTCTTCGCCGGAAAAAACCCAATCCAATCAAGCGGAGCTCGAGCTCCAATCCAGCTATAGTTGGGAATCTCGAGGGGGGAAGGAGGAAGAAGAAGAAGAAGAAGCAGTGAGCTTTGGAGTTTGAGCTGGCTAGCTCCATGCTTCGGGTGACGTCCTCTTGATCCAAGAACTCGTGGGGGGGTTGGTTCTTGGATTGGATTGGGTGCATATCATGTCGGTGTCGTCGTCGTCCATGGGCGGCGGCGGTGGCGGGGACGCCGGGGGGAGGACGGTGGTGTGGTTCAGGAGGGACCTGAGGGTGGAGGACAACCCGGCGCTGGCGGCGGCGGCGCGCGCCGGCGGGGAGGTGGTGCCGGCGTACGTGTGGGCGCCCGAGGAGGACGGGCCGTACTACCCCGGCCGCGTGTCGCGGTGGTGGCTCAGCCAGAGCCTGAAGCACCTCGACGCCTCGCTGCGGCGGCTCGGCGCCGGCAAGCTGGTGACGAGGAGGTCGGCCGACGCCGTCGTCGCGCTGCTCCAGCTCGTCCGCGACACCGGCGCCACGCGGCTCTTCTTCAACCATCTCTACGGTTTGCTTTTGCTAGCTTTGTGCTTTTTTTATTATTATTTTTATACAAGAAAAGGAGATATGCCTTTTAGATTGTTTCTGGCATCAAAGTCTTCACATGTGGCAAATCTTTCTGTTAGATATGTTGATCGAATCTCATGGCAAGTCCATGCTTTTAGGGGCAATTCTAGCTTGAAGTTATGATTTGATTGGATGACATGATAACAATGCAACTTCTCTGTTTCGCTTGCATCTTCATTACAGTTTTCATCAGATTCGCGTCAAGTTTGAGCTAGATCTACTCCATCATTTTAACAGTATTATGTGGCACTACTTGGATATATTAATATACTACACCTCCATCTCCATGGTCCACATGCCAACTATGTTCCAGTTTAGCTACCATTGTTTTAGAGCAAAACTTCAGAAGTTCCCAGTTTTAGTAATCTGCCTTTACACTTTGATCATTAAGAACATTTCGCCATCTACTAGTACTACCTTTTTATTATTTCTGAAAGCTCTTGCTGCCACCAACCGACTAATTTAAAGAGGCAATAATCATATGAGGAGATCAATGTCGTGTTGGATTTTCCTCTTTGTAGTCTTACCCCCCAACCTATATAAGGTGGGCAGGGAGCCCTTCAAGCTAAGCCACAATCAGATCGTCAGATTAATACAACACCCATATAATCCTTGAAACAGGAGTAGGGTATTACTTCTAATTGAGAAGGCCTAAACCTGTCTAAACCTTTGTCCCTTTACTCATCCACTTTAGGTCTCATGCGCTACCCCATTTCTTGTTGCCGATTTCTAGAATCAACATCAACCAACCAATTTAAAGAGGCAATAATCACATGCCAGCTCCATATTTAGTTAACACTCATTCACTCAACATAAGCACTTGTACGGTTGTACTTTCTAGTATATTGTCTAAAATTCAGTATCTATCAATTGTTCGTGTTGAGACTAGAGGTTTATGCTTTGTAACCTTGACACTCATGACCTCGCATAACTCTATACTCATTGGTCACGGCTGTCTTTTCAGACCCGATCTCACTGGTCAGGGACCACCGGCTGAAGGAGATGATGGCAGCGGAGGGCATCATCGTGCAGTCTTTCAATGCAGACCTGCTGTACGAGCCGTGGGAAGTTGTCGACGACGAAGGCCAATCTTTCACCATGTTTGCGCCTTTCTGGAATAGGTGCCTCAGCATGCCGTATGATCCTGCCGCACCGCTGTTGCCTCCTAAGAGAATCAATTCAGGTACTTGGAGAATTAAATTCAAATGGTTTAGTTTCTACTTATTCAGAAAAAATGTATTGGTTACTGGCATATTAGGCACTGGTATTGTTCTTGCATCAGAGTAAGAACATTTCAACTGTTTGAATGTTCTGCCTTTCTGTTTTTACTTGCTATATATGGGCAAATTTTAGCTATTAATCACTAATACTTTTTTGGTACATAACAATATTTTGTTTCTAACACTGCACTACAAGTTGAAACAGTTCGGTCAATTCACTGATAAATTTTCAACAGGTGACTTATCAATGTGCCCATCAGATGATCTGATCTTTGAGGATGACTCGGAGAGGGGAAGCAATGCACTTCTTGCCCGAGCATGGTCACCAGGCTGGCAGAATGCAGACAAGGCACTGACAGCTTTCCTGAATGGTCCTTTGATCCACTACTCAGTGAATCGCAAGAAAGCAGACAGTGCAAGTACCTCCCTCTTATCACCGTACCTGCATTTCGGTGAGCTGAGTGTGCGCAAGGTCTTCCACCTTGTTCGGATGAAGCAGCTTGTGTGGAGCAATGAGGGCAATCGTGCAGCTGAAGAGAGCTGCACCCTGTTCCTTCGGTCCATTGGTCTCCGGGAGTACTCACGGTATCTGAGTTTCAACCACCCATGCAGCCATGAGAAGCCCCTTTTGGCACACCTCAGGTTCTTCCCCTGGGTGATCAATGAGTGCTACTTCAAGATATGGCGGCAGGGAAGGACTGGTTACCCCCTTGTTGATGCCGGCATGAGGGAGCTATGGGCTACAGGGTGGTTGCATGATCGTATTCGTGTGGTAGTGTCAAGTTTCTTCGTCAAAGTCCTTCAACTACCATGGCGATGGGGGATGAAGTACTTTTGGGACACATTATTAGACGCAGATCTTGAGAGCGATGCACTAGGCTGGCAGTATATCTCTGGCTCTCTTCCTGATGGCCGAGAACTTGACCGCATTGACAATCCTCAGGTAGGTCAAACTATTAATTATTATCTAAAGAAAAAGTCAAACTATTAATTTCAGAAGAAAATGCAATCCAGTGATAACAAAAGTTTCTGAATATTGATGCATTATCTTGTGAATCCAATTGTGCATTGCAGCTCGAAGGCTACAAGTTTGATCCGCATGGTGAGTATGTCCGAAGGTGGCTTCCGGAGCTTGCAAGGTTGCCAACAGAATGGATACACCATCCATGGGATGCACCCGCATCTGTGCTGCAAGCTGCAGGAGTCGAGTTAGGCTCCAACTACCCTCTCCCTATAGTTGGGCTAGATGCAGCCAACGCCAGGCTGCAAGAAGCCCTGTCAGAAATGTGGCAGCTTGAGGCAGCATCCAGGGCCGCAATGGACAATGGAATGGAAGAAGGCCTTGGCGACTCCTCGGAGGTTCCACCAATTGAATTTCCTCGAGAACTACAGATGGAAGTTGACCGAGAACCAGCTCGAGTAACAGCCAATGTGCTGACAACAGCTCGAAGACGCGAGGATCAGATGGTGCCAACAATGACATCTTCACTAAACAGGGCTGAAACTGAGATTTCTGCCGATTTTATGAACAGTGTGGACAGTAGGGCAGAGGTACCAACCCGTGTGAATTTTGAGCCTCGAACTGAGCGGGAAGAAAATTTCCGTACCACTGCGGGAAATGTTGCTAGAACAAATGGTATTCATGAGCACAATAATTTCCAGCAACCTCAGCACCGTATGCGAAATGTTCTAGCACCATCTGTATCAGAGGCATCAAGTGGCTGGACTGGGAGAGAGGGAGGCGTAGTCCCAGTTTGGTCGCCTCCTGCAGCATCAGACCATTCAGAAACTTTTGCCTCTGATGAAGCTGACATTTCTAGTAGGAGTTATTTGGATAGGCATCCACAGTCGCACCGGTTGATGAACTGGAGTCAATTATCCCAGTCATTGTGAGTTCAGATGCACGGTAACTGATTGGTCTCAGTAAGTTGAATTGATGTTGCACTTGCTCACAATTTTGCAACACTTTATCATAGTATGGAAACTTCTCGCATAATACCAATATAGTATCTAAAAAATGTTTGTTTTATGCATGAAGCCACACAAGATTATGAATGGCTGGACAACTTTTGATCTTGTTTTCATTTTTCGTGGCTAGACAACTTGTTTTATCTTGTTTTCTGTATATATGTATTTGTATTTAACTTTTATTTATTTATATATACACGCTGTAGGAGCCTCTCCTACAGTAATTTTCCTAACAAAGAAATATTACAATCATGTATGTAGACCTATAAACAAAAAGGTCATTAGAAATTGAAAGGTAGCTTCTTGGGTATATTGTATGACCATGTAAAAGCCTGAGTCCTATGGAAATTGACATATAAAGGAACGAGGTCTATTTTACCTAAACTTTGACCAAGACATTTCCCCCCTCATTTTATTACCAGAATTACTACCTAACATTTCACATTTATGTCAACTCTCTTCTATCTATTCTCCTCCCTCTATAGATTCTTTTGCGGCGTATAAAAATCTTATTCTATGTTATTCTTGCATGATAACATCCACATCTCATCAGGGATTCACAAGCCTGCAGACACCGCTTCTGTACAAGCCGATTACTTGGCTTTAGTTATATATTATATAGTCCAACTTTTGGTTGTACAAGCCGATTACTTGGCTTTAGTTATATATTATATAGTCCAACTTTTGGTTGCCTTCAACTAACTGTTCACTAAAATATAAGATTGATGTGCCAACATTTCTAACATCATCTAATATTTTATGAATCTTGGATTGCAGGACAACAGGTCGGGAAGTGGAAAATTCCATGCAACCAAATTGGATCGGTTAGGGTTTTCTCCGCCCCAGATTCATATGTAAATTGTCCACCTATGTGCTTATCTATAGTCTGATGAGCATGCAAGCCAGGCAATTTCCTGAGTGTGACAATAGTTGTGTAAATCTAATCCTGTAGAACCTATTCTGTTGTAACAGCATTGTTAGAGTTGGCTGAAAGGGATATGTAATATTGATCAGACAACGAGGGTTTTCCTAGTGTCACGCGTATAGTATTTTTAGGGGGAGTCTTGTCTATACCTGTACATTCCCTTGTGCTATTGGCAATCTATTATCACTACTTTTGTGTTGAAGTACCACTGTTTAGTGTTATCGATCACAATTGTAGATTGACCTGCTACCAAGCGACCTGGCAAAACTGTCAAATTAATACTCTCTTTTTGAATTTTTTGCTTACTCTATTTGACCACTCATCTTATTCAAAAAAAAATTGTGCAAATATAAAAAACGAAAAGTTATGCTTAAATTACTTTGGATAATAAAGTATATCACAAATAAAATAAATAATAATTCTATTTTTTTTAATAAGACGAATGGTTAAACAGTGCAAACAAAAAGTTAAAATCTCTTATATTATGGGACGGAGGGAGTAGATGATAAATATGATATGAGATAATAACTCTTGGAAGCACCAGATGTGTGTACCTACCAGCCAACATAATTCATGAGTAATTGACGCTAAGTTATACTTTTACTTATACATGTTATACATGTGGTATGCAACTTGTCGGCTAATTGGTAAGTGAAGTGCAATTTATCCTTGTAAAGTTAAAAAAAAGATAGCGGGCTTAATACCTTTCAACAGATAGTGAAATGATATATCTTTACTTGTTTTTTTTTCGAGGGGACAAGCAGGGAGCTCCTACGATTTCACTATAGAAAAATAGAGTTGATCCAGATTATAAGGAAAACCGAACCCAGAAACCTTACAATAGCACAGTTATTAAAGAAAAATTGGCGAAAACCCGGCATTGACAAACTGAACAAAAGGACAGTCGTCCAACAAGAAAAAACTCCTAGAACGAATCCTTCAAGAAGGTTATGCCGATAGAACGGCGACAACGTCCGATCCTAACGAATCTAAGATTTTCACCCGGAGAATTTCCTTGAAGTGGAGTTAAAATGAGGGCTCCAAACGCAACGCCTTCAAGAAGGTGAATGGCGTCCGAGGGTGTCGCTGTTGCTAGCACCGGGAGTGGAGCAAGGTTTTCACCTCGGAGACCCTGTCAACCAAAGCATCCTAAACAGAAGCTTCCAAATGCCTCCTGCACACCGAAGGGTACTTGTAGTATATACACCACCTGCACGACGATCGGATTCTGCATCACCCTTGACCCCGACTGAGAACGTGTCGGATATGGACCTAGGAAAGCCCAAACCGGCCGTCCTCCTTTCACCACCATCGCCAGCCGAGACAGCTGTCGGCGCCGAACGCTCCATCCACCACCGGACGCCGTGCCACCACCGGATCCGGGTGCGCCGCCGCCGGATCCGTTCACTCCACCGCCGCCGTCGCCAACCCCGCCGCCCGGCGCAATACACCACTGCCGCCGTCGCCCATTGCCGCCCCACCAGATCTGGCCGGAGCGATGCGGATCTGGCGGTTTACCGCCACCGCTTCCTAGGGAGACTCCCCTGGTCTCCTAAGGACGACGCGAAAGAGGATCCCTGCCACCGCCGACCTTGCGGCTGCACGACTTTGCCGGCGGCCACTCGGGCGGCGGCGAGGTGGAGGAGGGAGGTGGGGGAGAGAAGGGGAGGCCGGGTCGTCGCCTCCCGTGCTGCCCCTAGGGGAGGACGACGTGAGAGTCTATAATCTATTTTGTTGCATGCAAGAACTATCATATCTTTACTTGTTCTTAGGACATTTATCAAGCTGCACGGTGAGTCCATATTTGTAGGTGCTCGGACTCACTATATTGCCCTATAGCTTGATAAATGTTCTAAGAACAAATCAGCTAACAATAGGAAACGAGACATCGATCATTTACTCTCAATACGATAGTCCCATTCCCACCCAGATCCAATGGTGCCCCTGGTATTGTATATAGAATCATCAGGGTGGCTCCTCATTCCAAGTGTTGTCTTATCAATGCGATCATGGAAATCTTTCATATTCATCATCATCGTCACTGACCTCGCTGGCACTTTGGTCCCTTGCATCTTCTTCACCATCTGTTAGCTCCTCAACATTTTCATCGCCATACATGACATCACCAACAATTTTGCTTCCACTCTGTTCAACAATGGTAGGATAGCCATCGCCATGACAACAAGCGATGAACTCCTCGGTTGCAGCCCTATTCTCTTCATTGCCCATGACTTGAGTGATGGGGAAGAGCTTTTCCATGGAAATCGTGATACCTTTGATTTGTCGTGCGAATAGGATCGTTGGGAGGAAGTGTGAGGCGGCGCCTGTCTGCTTTATCCAATTCCTCGCCTTTTCGCTGCACTGCTACCTGGCCATGTTTCGAGATCCATAGGGAAATCTATGAGAAAATAGCACAAGATCTGGGTAAATCTTTGCATCCAGTTCAAGTGACATCATTCAGGATTGAAATTACCATTTATGTCTGAAATCGTTTTTCTCTTTTGCTTGGAAGTCTCATGTGATTAATTTTTTTAAAAAAAATCCATAGTTACCCTAAAAATATCAACATGACAAGAACTAATAGTAGTAATAGTAGTAATAATAGTAGTAGTAGAAGTAGTAGTAGTATAATAATAATACTAACTAAATTTGTCAGAATCCATGTCGCAAACTTTAGCAACAGAACAAGGGAACAAACCGGGAAACATGACGAACAGGAGGGTTAAGCGTAAACCGGGAAACTAGTCGCACAAGTGTCAGTAGCCACCTGCAAGGCGGACCAGAAGCCATGGTTGTGGAGGATATGAGAGATCGCGGAGATGGCGCGACGTCTGGGCGTCGGAGGAGGCGAAGATCAGTATCGCTCGCGGCGGCGGCGGATGGGTTCGTGAAGTGTTAGCTTGCTAAGCCCAAAGTTATATACAAAGACCGAGCCAGCCCAAGCCCACTACGCAATTTGTGGCCCGTCAGGTTGTCACGCTGCACGATTAGTCCGAGCACTAACAGAGAGTGGTTGTTTGTTGGGATCTGAAATTCAGTTTCGGGGGGCATGAGGACAAATGAAATAGAACTGATTCAGTTGGAACCCTCCGCTCCTTTGTTTATATTATCCTTTACCCTTTAGCTATTAAAATGATATTCTTTCAAATACTCTTATAGGCTGTGTTCTTACCCTAAGTTTTCCAACTCATCTCCCTCGTTTTCCACGCACACGTTTTTCAAACTGCTAAACGGTGTGTTTTTTTTTTGTAAAAAGTTTCTATACGAAAATTACTTAAAAAATTATATTGATCCTTTTTTGAAAAAAAAGGTAATACTTAATTAATCACACATTAATGGACCGTTCCATTTTCCGTGCGCACTGTTTTGGTTGGGAACATGCTCCAGCGGCACTGTTCCTGTTGGGAACATGCTCCAGTGAACACAACTATAGTCCTATGTGTACTTTAGTACTAATGTTATTCGGTTTTCATCCATTGGACATTTTGGTAGGGCGCCTGTCGGAGTGTCAAGAAGTTACTCAAATGATACTTTTACAATTACTCACATGTGTTAAGTAATTTTTCGCGAATGTGCAAATGATTGTACATCAATATATTAGAAGGAAAAGAGTTTTTGTTACACAATGCAATCGGCCAGACAAGCCTATGCTAAGGAGGGAAGAAAACGGAAAAAACAAGAGTTGCAGCTAGGTAAAAGAAAGTTAAACTACTTTGAACAAAAGCTACTCCAAACTTCGAGAGCATGGAGGCGGAGCCACACTACACTTCCAAAGAATCTCCAAAAGTAGCAATGTCGGCGAAAGACTACAGACGAACCTCCGAGAGGATGGACTCCAGAACCACGGAGACCGAGGAGAGTGACTGTCACGCCCTGAAGTTTCCCCCTTTTCCTTGCTTTAAAATTTTGTTAAATAAATCGTCTGGAGAAATTGTTCTAATTAAGCTAGAGCTAATTCCTTAATTAATAAATGCAATTAATAATTGAAATTGGCTGGGATTTTTCTTGAGTTCCACATGTCACAATATATTAACAGGATTTTTAGTGGAATTTTCAGAGCCTTGGAGATAATTTTAACCAATTAAAAATCACCAAAGTGCAATTTTAAATCCTAGGGAAAATCCTTTCTTCTTTTTCTTTTTCTTTTTCCTCCGTTTTCCCTCTTCTTGGGCCGTCGGCCCAGTCCACCCCGCCGCCCGCGCGCGCCCATCTCCTTCTTGGGCCGGCCCGCGCCCCCTCCTCCTCCCTTCGGGACGCCGACAGGTGGGCCCCACCTGTCGGGTCGTCCCCAACCTCCAGCCATGCCCCCAAGTCGGCAACCGCAGCTGACGCCCTACCTCTTCCGCTCCTCCCGCGCCCACGCCGCGCCGTTCCCGCGTCCTCCCCACGTCGCCGCCCTCTTCCCGCGTCTCCCGCCCTGCGCGCGCGCACGAATTGGGCGGGATTCGATTTCGAATCCCACCCCACTCTCTCTCCACCCCACGTCGCCGACGAAATCGGAGGCTTCCCCGGCCACGTCCGCCTCCCCCTCCACCTATAAATTGCTCCCCCGAGCTTCCTCTTCCCCTTTCCGCTCTCGCCGCCCTCTCCCGTGCCTCCTACCGCGCTCGCGCCGCTCGCCGCACGCACCGCCGCTTGCCGCCGCCTCCGGCCGCACGCCGCCCTTGCTAGAGCCGTCGCCTCGCCGCGCAATCACCGCCGCGAGAGCTACCTCGGCCGCCGCTTGCTTTCCACGCGCCGCCGCCGTACCGCTCTCCCCACGCCACACCCGAGCTCCGCCACCGCCGCCCATCTCCGGTTGCGCGTCGTCGCCGCTAGGGCCGCCGCCGCAAGAGCTTTCCCGGCCACCGCCTCGCGTCGCCGGAACCCCACCGGAACCCTATCTCCCTCGCGCGCCGGTGAGTTTGTCCCTCCCCTCCGCCTCCGGCCGTCAATGGTGTCCGCCGTTGTCGTTTCCTCTACTCCTAACCCCTCTCCTCCCCTTCTCTAGGTGTCGCCGCCGCCCGTCCGCGCCTCGGCATCGCCGGTCGTCGCCGCCACCCTTGTTTTCCGCACCGGTCGCCGCCGCCCCTCTGGTGAGGACTCCCTCCCCCTCCCTTTTCTCCCCTTCCCGCGTGCGCCGCCGCCTTTGGCCGTGCCGCTGCTCCGGCCATCCGCCGCCGCCTTTCGCGCCCTCCGCCGCCGCCTCCCTCCGCCGGTCGCCGCCGTCGGCAGCCGCGCGCGCCGCCGCCGCTCGCTATGGCCGGCCGGCCGGCTTTGTGCCGAGCCGAGCCGTGCCAAGCCGCTGCCCGCACCGTCCGATCGGCCTCGGGCCGATCCAGACCGTCGGTCCCGTGGACCGGCGGTGGTCCACCCGCGTGGTCCCGGTCCACGGTAGACCGGCCACCCTTTGTGCCGCTGACATGCGGGCCCCGCTTGCCGGTGCCGCCCCCCCTTGATGACGTCAGCCCTGGGATTTATTGCGCAATAAATAATTAAGGACTTTTCTTTATTAGTAAAAACATAGTTTATCTTCTAAAATTCATAAGTAATTCATCCGAGCTCCGTTTAAGTCCATTCAAGTCTCAGTAAATTCATAAAAATCCCTAGAATCTACTAAAAATGGTTTTGTTTCCTGTTTCAGTAGTCTTATAGCATGTTTTGCTTGTGTGCTTTGTTTGTCGCGTAGATTTCGGCCGTTTCGTCGATCCGCGGTTTCTCAAAGACGTTGCTGAGGTCTCATCAGTGCGAGAGCAAAGCAAGTCATGCAATACAATTGATCATATTGTACCCAATTTACAAATATCCCGCATTTCTATTAAATGTCGCATTCTTTTACAATGTCATGTGGGATAGGTCCTATTACTCAGCCATATGTTGTTTACCATATGCCATTGATAATTGGGGTATCAAAATGATTAGATGTTGGTTTAGGAAATGCTTAGCCATGCTTAGCTCAACTAGTACACAAAAGGGGATCACATTATTGTATAGACTCTGACTATGAGCATAATTTTGGATTGGTGCCACCGCAATGGTGTTAGTTAATTAAAATACACTGAATGGTGGGCTGTGGGTGCATGGTTTTGCTGATTGCACCCATGGCAATTAAGGACCGGTTCACGGGAAACCCTGGGAGACTTACCGTGCTTACCACAAGTAGGAGTGGGTAATTGCTTGATCTGAAGTATAGCTCGACCCTTTCCTAGGCACCGGTGGCGAGGGTGGGCGTGATGGAGTTGGGTCAGCCGGGGTGTCCGGTTGTCCAGCTGCCGGATTCACCGCGGCGCAAGAGGGGACCGCCCACTGCCTTTTGAGGGGTGGGGGTGAAACCTTAGCGTGGTGTGGATGGTTAGGGGACGGTTATGTGGAGGGTCTTGTCACGATTTCCCCCTTTGCAGTATCATGGTGATACTTCGGGGCATGGCGACATGTGTGGAATCGTGTCTTGTGGGTACAGTTGTACACCTCTGGCCAGAGTAAAACTATTCGAATAGCCGTGCCTGCGGTTATGGGCGATCAACCAGATTCACCGTGATTAGTCTCACCCCTAGTTTAGTTCAATGAACTGGTGTAGTTCAGGTGGTTGGTTGGGCCTGTTGCAACGTGGTGTAGCGTTGGACAGTGATTGGTTAATATTGATTAGGTACTACAACTGTTTTACTGCTTTCAACTACTGCTTTGAAATGCCTGCTTTATGCAAAAGAACGTTTAGCCTCCTTTGGTTATATCCTGCATCATACCTCCTCTTCTAGTATGACTTGCTGAGTACAGAGTCTTGCTCTCTTTTCCCCCACACCAGAGTTGAAGTTCTTCTTAGTTGGAGCCGTCTCAGAGAGGTTGGTTTCGTCGCTGCCGTCAAGGATAGCCTGTGGAGTGGAGTCGCCCCGCTGCTGAAGTCAAGTTTCCAAGTCTAGCTCGTTTTATCTTTTCCGCTGCATTTGTAATCTTTTATATTTTTGTAAGACGTGGATCTGTATGTCAACAATTGTCGTTTGTGTACCCTGGCTGGTCCTGGACAGGGATTTAATGCACATTCAACTTAGAAATTCTGGTTCGTTAATTTCTGGGCGTGACAGTGCCGAGTCGAAAACCCTGGAGTTTTGCTCCTTCCACAACTGCCAAGAGACTAGAAGAACCAGATAGTCGAAGCTGGCGCGAAGATGCTCAGGTAAGCAGGCCCTAGATGATGGCCACCAGATTTGCAGCGAGTGCCAGATCTGCCGAGCGAACACATAGTTGAGAAGGATGTGGTTCGACGTCTCAAGATCCTAAGCGCAAAAGGGACATACGGAGTGGCTATCGATACGACGCTTCTGAAGAAGACAGAGTGGCAAATCAAAGGAAGAATTTGCATTTAGCAGGGCCCTTCGCGTGCCATATGTTTAGTGATGCTCTTAAAGTTTTCATCCATCAGAAATTGCGGTAAAAAAAAGCTACTGGGTTTGTTGAATGGAGGATCTAAGATGATGGTTGGATCCGCAAAAGTACTCTAGATATTTCAGGAGTAATTTTTAAGCAGAATTATTTCGGGGCTGTTCAGATTGTAGCCAAAATAAATTGCCAAAATTTTGGCAAGTTGGCAATATTACCAAAAATTTGGCAAGATTTCTTATGCATTGTCCAAAGTTTAACAACAAACTAAATGCATGCACTTTTGGCAACTTAGCCGAAAAAATGGCATCAATCTGAATAGCCTCTTCAACTCTCGATCTCTCTAGACACTGTAGACTGCAGAAGTGAATCGAAAAAAAATATAGAAAATAGAGGATTAGAAAATTCTAGCAAAAATATGTGATTGATAATAAATAAAGCCCGAATGCATTGAAAAAAAAAATCAAACACAAGCAAACTAAACAAAAGCGAAGACAGTAAAATGCTTGCTTATGATAGTAGTTTTTGTTGAGTCACCATGAAATACACATGAGGAATCAATCCATTAATCCAAAGCTGACCAAGTGACCTTCACCGAGATTGAGGCGAACCCGATCTTTATTTCTTCACTAGCACATCCATGATTGGTCGCTTTGAAAGATAGACAATGTTCAGCGAAATAGACAGAACCTACCTTAAACTTCAAATCCATACACTTATTCTTCATGACAGCAACCACATGCGGACATGCCTCCTCAAGCCACGCGACTCACCAATCACACCATCAAAGAGCTGGATTTCCTCATGTAACCCACTGGTAAAACAGCCGACACACAAATTGAAACCGGTTTGCACTTCTGATATGACAACATCTACTGTCGCTTCAAATGCGTAGTCAAGACACGCTCGAGTTATGTCTACCGCGCCGTAATCTCCATGAATGCGATTTATCACTGGATTGCTTGATGTCAGTATTTCGTTAACACATGATACACCATCAATCAGCTGTAGATCATTCTCATCTCGTTCTCCTGTCTTGATCCTCATGTCATATTCAACTAGAACAGCACGAGACAAATCGATCCCTCTCTTAGGGCCAATTTCGATGATGGAACCCTACAAAATAATTATTTAGTACCTCTTCGTAGCAGAGTAAGAAGTACCTAACGGCCCTATCGTTTCGCTGAATGGGGGAATAAGCCAAACAACATATTTGCAAACGAAAAATAATTTGTAAAGAAAACTTTTTTATATGTATTCTTAACTATCTAAAAGCAAAGGCTGGAAAATAAACTTCGATGGAAAAAAAAACCCAAAATCAACTCCAAATTTAAGGTTGAAAATTCAAATTTTGGCTGATAAGCATAAGTATAAGTGAAAAGATGAGGTTGTAAAGCTAAATACTTACTTTGTGGCATTTCAGTCACAACAATACCTAGCTCAAGGGATTATTTTACAGTTGATGCCCAAGATGCTTGTCACGTATCAAACATAATGGTTATGAAGGGTCAAGAGTGTAAGAGTGCCAAAGAAGAAATGTTTGTCCAGCGTTACTTATTTGAGTTATTTTTGAATTCCAAAATATTAATCATATAGGCTTGTGTGAAATGTAAACAGAAAAGGACTTTGTTGTGATGGGGTCATTCATATGTCTATAGACAATTAAAAAAAACAATTTTGCACGGTTCTAAGCAGAAACCAAAGGGTTCAAAACTATTCTATTTGATTTTGTTTGGAACACGTAACACTCACTTGCACTTAGTTTCATAAATAATTCAGGTCTGTTCATAATCATCATTTCACAATATAGTACTTCATATAGGGCTATCATTCCATAATATTGTTTTGCTACTTTTGCATATATTATAACATTAATAGCATGGAAGCATATTTTTTTGGAGCTATAGCACCAAAATATTGCTAGAGTATTTCAGCTGCCATTTTGGGCAAGAATGTTATTTAAAACAGAAATTTGCCTTTTTTACAATAAAAATGACAGTAGTGGCCTGTCTGTTTTGATTCAGAAAAGAAAACAGTCACATAAGGAATATATATGGCACAACCACCATAGACTAACCCTATTTCAAATGATTAAAGAAAAGATTGCAAACTGAGCCTACACTATCAATTAAGAGCGCAGTTAATACAACATTTCCACCCTATCCTAAATTCAGTAATGTAAAAGAGGCTGGAAGATACCAACAAAAGCTCTAATCACATTTGTTCCGTGCATGTTATAAGTTTGGCCTTATACTGTGAAACAGATAAAATAATTTGAAGTAATTGTATAAACATACGGGAATGTACCTGCTCCACAATTATGGGATTATCTCTGCCAATATTGACAATATAATTAAGTAATGGGTCCCGAAGATCCCGTGCCGCAATGTATCCATACAACTCCATTGAGCCATCAACCCCAAAAACTTTAGCCAACTTTATTGAGAAAATTTGCAACATGGAATGTTGAGTATGCCTCGTGCAAGTTCCATCACTCAGGCTGCAATCTTTGTTGGAATTTGATAACATCATTGCCTCCAATCGAGCTACAACAAAGATTACATACCAAATTGCAACAGCTTAACAGTAGATAAAATACCTGCTTGGTTATAATAAAAGTAAAGGTAGAAAGTCCATTCTAAATTCCTAATCGCTCAAGTTTTTCAGTTGTTTGGATAATTCCTGTCTGAATTTATTCCCGCACCCCTACCCCACCTAATTACTGAAAGCAGAACACTTTATGTAAACTTCTAGTAACACATCTCAGATAGACAGGAGAAAAGAAAAAAAGGAGAGAAAAAAAAGAAAAGGAAATCAGGTCCCAAATCGAGGGAAACAAACCGGTTGAGAGGGCTCTACTCTGTTGGTCCACAATTGTCCCCCTCAAGCATGCGCTCCACAACTTCATTCGACTGGGGCCATGGTAGAATGTTGCCTCTATTCAGTGGTGCCACTGAGGGGATATCATTAGTAAGATCGTGCCCGACATGGGAATGATCACCTGGGAGGTGGATGATGGTATCCTAATGCAAGCTGGGAACTGGATTGTGGCCACAGATGAACAAACAAGGCAAGGGAGTGGAGTAGAAGAAAACAGGGGGCAAAGAATTCCATGTCTTGACTAGTTCAACAATTGCAAATAAGGGTGAAATTTGCGATGTGGATGAGTGGATCCCATAGACCGTATTAGATACTTTCCAATGGAAATTCCCATATTAGGGCACTTTGTAGTGGTAGATAAAAAAAATCTTCTGATATTTAGATCTGTGGCTTGATACAAATACCGTCTATTATGCCAACCTTTCCTAACTTAAATGGGTGATATATTTCTATTTATAACATAATATCCTAATGTACTATAGACTCCAGACTCATCTAATAGAAAGAATTTATCCTCTTATTTGTTGTTCAAGAAGTGTAGTCAGATGGCTGGCCTCAGCGGCCATAGGACTGGCTAGCGTCCTAGGATTGCATAAGTGGCAGCGCAACACTAACCTTATATTGACACTAGAGCTTGAGAACTCTCCTAAGAACAAAACAGATAACAATGGGAAAATATGTATCAAACACTTACTCTCATTACGGTCCGCGATACGATAGTCCCATTTCCACCCAGATCCAAAGGTGGTGTCGTATATATAACCATCACGGTGGCTGCTCCATTTAAATGTCGTTCAAGAGACAGGACCATAACAGCTGTAGTTATCTACGCGATCGTTGAACTCTTCATATTCATCATCATCATCATCATCATCATCATCATCATCGGCCTCGCTGGCACTTTGGTTCCTTGCATCTTCTTCACCATCTGTTAGCTCCTTAATTGCCCCCCTTGGATCTTGTTTGACACCTGGGACCTTCACGGTTGTCCTACAAAAAACTTCATCGCTATACTTGGCATTAACAATTTTGCGTCCATTCTCTTCAACATTGGCAGGACGGCCATCGCCATAATGAGCAATGAACTCAGTTGCAGCCCCATTCTCTTCATTGTCCATGCCTCGGGTGATGGGAAAGTGCTTGTCCATGGAATTTATAATACCGTTGGTTGTGTGGATAGGATCGTTGGGAGAAGGGGTGAGTTGGCGCTCGTCTGATTTACCCAATTGCTCACTTTTCACTGCATTGCCGCTGGCCATGTTCCGAGATCCACAGGGGAATCTATGAGCAAAGAGCATAAAAGGGTAAATTCTTTGCAAAGATCCGGTTCAAATGCCATCAGCAAGGATTGAAATCGTAATGTACTATCTATGTCTGAAATGGATTTTTCTTTGGCATTTTGTTCTCTGATTTAGGGGTGACATGTGATTAAGTAAAATGAAAAATCCCTAATTGCCCTTAAAAAAAATCAGCATCATAAGAACAAATAATTCTAACAAAAAAATCCCTAAATTCGTCGAAATCCATGTAGAAAACATTAACAACAGATTAGAAGCGCAAACTTTAGCATCAGAACAAGGAACACACCGGGAAACATGACGGACAGGAGGGTTAAGCGCCGCCCTGCTGATCGAAGCGGCTCGTCGCGCAAGCGTCGGTAGCCACCCGCGAGGCGGACCGGAAGCCATGGAGGAGACTAGAGAGGAGAGATCGCGGAGATGCGGCGCCATCCGGGCGGTAGAAGCCGCGGCGTTGGGGGCGTCGGAAGAGGCGGATCAATCGAGCGCGATGGGGTTCGCGTGCGTGCTCACACAGAGAGGAGCGCGCGGCGGCGGTGAATCCGGTGATGGCTGCTGGTGGGTATAGTGTTGCGCGCAGCCGCGCACTGGTCCGGTTCGTGGCTTGCTAACCCTAAGTGAATTCAACAAGAGGGAGGCAGCCCAAACCCAAGCCCACTCTGCAATTCATGGTCTGTCTGCCTGTCTGGTTGTCACGCTCTACGGCGAGTCCAAGGACCAACAAACAAGTAGTGGTTGTTTGGATCTGAAAATAATAAAGCCTCTTAAAAGAAATAAAAGGAAAAAAAATAAAATGAGACATGATTTATTCAGTCGAACGAACTGGATGGAGATTGTATCATCAGGATTTTTATGTAATCTTCATTTCTAAGTCTCTACTTTCAAGCTTTTACAGGTAGGAAATTTCTTCAGCCATTTCTCAGGATCAACATGATTGGAGACAATACATGCAAGAGTTCCTACAGGAGAAAAAAAATGTTTTCCTTTCAAGATCACATGATTGGAGCGATACATAATGAGTTACACAGCAAGCATAACCGACCAAGTTCCCTAAATCTAATCAAACTTACAACAATTCTCACTCAGCGCGTGATTCTCAGGCAGCTTTCGTACAGCTTTACACAATAATACAACAGGATCAAGAAATGCCTACATCAAAAATTCCAAACTAGAATCAATACACTGCGCGCAAGGAGCAATGTTGCATTCTTTGGTAAAGATGTCAATGCTGACGAAAAAAAAAAGTCAGGCGTACTTAATGATTTACACCTTATTTCACCACTAGGAGCAAGGTTCCATTATGCTCTGTACACTAAAACCACCCAAAATCCAGCGTCCTCATGTTCATACTCACAATCTCTGAGATCAACAATTTTCCATGGAGGTAATGAAATAGCTGTGTAAATACAACGGTATTCTTGCATGCTCCAAAGAAAAAAAAAAGAAAAGAACAGGGAAGGTGAAGAAAATCAATCTAACTCTTCCCACCAAGACCCTCATAAAACAAGATGTATCCATGGTCCGTGTTGCCTGAGTATTCATGTGAAGAACCGAAGAATGTTTGCAGGGTCGACTCCTCAACCATCTCGACATTTTCATCATCGAAGAACAACCAGTGGTTGTGGCTTTTGACAAGGCTTACATAATGTCCATGGTTGGGGCCACTTCCAACATGGACAACGACAGCAAAGAGGGAGTACTCGGTATCTACATCATCAGATGTACTGAGCTTCAGCTCCATTGGGAATACAACCCGGTATGAAAGCTTCTTATACCGACCAAGCTGCTCTATGTACTTGAAGCGCTTTAGGTGGATAACTAATATGTGTGGAGCCTTCTTGATCTTCATTCTCTTCTGTGCTTCTTGCAAGCTGTAACAAGATCAAAATATTGGAGCTCAGCATAGTTAAGATTACAAGCCTTCCCATATGGTAGTTAAAGCACACAATTTTCATCTGTTTCACCCAAAGTCTACAGCATATAACAGGTTCTTCAAAGGAAAGGTGACCAGTCAGGGCTTTGCGCTGTTGTGCACATATACCAAACAAGTGCTCACCAAGCAAAGATGGAAATGGCACATTATGAAAACAAATCAATAGTTCAAAGAATTCTTGCTGCATTGTGAAGAAAAGAAAATGCAGTGTAAAATAAATATAATACATAGTTGTACCTGCAGCATTTGTCACAGAAGAATTTGTCCTCAGCATTTAAAGTCTCCGTGGAGCAGAAGTTTTTCAAGCAGCTTGTGATAGAACTATTCTGCTCAATATCAACACTCAGATCAAAAAATGTTTCATCCCTTGCTGTTACTGTCTCGCATCTTAAGCATCTGGTCTCATTGGTCAGTATGCCCTACACATGTTACGAGAAAAATAAGATGACAATGACCCGAGCTCTTTAAGGGTGGAAAGCTGCAAGGTATTTTCAGAGAGTTCAGTCACCTGAAAATTCTTATGCACCAAGGTAACCGGTGGTTCTTTTCTAACACCATTGGCTAAAGGTTGAACTGGCCCGTTTGGAACCTTTTCAGGAGATGATGATTGAGGGGAGTCCTTCGCAGCATTAGACTCCTTTTCCAGAATATCAACAAGCTCATTCAACAGAAAATTTAAGAACTCATGTGCATCCTACACAGTAATCATGGAAGGGTAAATTATTATTAGTGAATACAAACACAATTATCTTTTCTCCAACAAAATCAATTGTCAGCTTTAAATGCCAACTATACCAATAATGAAAATGACATCACTCAGACCAATTAATAAATGGAACATTTGAAAGTAAAAAACGATTATGGAGTTTGTATTAAATTGCATCAATTTGGTCAGCATGAAGCTTCAAATTATAGCAGATGAAAATGTGCTCTTATATTGTGTGAACGTGACAATGTCATCACAATGCTTCACAAATCAACAAATTGTACTACTATAATAATACATGCAAGGTACCTGGTGCATGTAGCTGCGAAATAGTTCATTCTGTTTCTTTACTCTTTGGACAAAGCGTTTTGGAGCAATAACGCCAGTCTTTTTCTTTGACTGGCTTACCTGCAATATATATTATGATCCATTAAGTTGCTGACAGAGACAATATCCTGACAGAAATTTCAGAGACCATACAAAACCGAGCAGTAAACATAATGCACACAGATCAATGAATTTGTGGGTACGACATCAAGCCAAATATCTTATTTGGTAATCAACTTGTGTGATGGATTTTAGAATATATGCTGATTGTAACAGCAGGTCAGTGTACATTACTCTAAGTAAGTTGATATAAGTCTTCCAATAAACAGTGCACTCTCTGAAGACTAGAAAAATCACCCCAAGAAAACCCAAACAAATAAATAGCACACAGACAACAAATATATCTGCATAGTGCTATCAAGTGGCTTCCAATAAACAGTGCACTCTCTGAAGACTAGAAAAATCACCTCAAGATACCCAAACAAGAAAATAGCACACAGACAACAAATATATCTCATATGGAGCTGCACAGTGCTATCAAGTGGCTTCCATCATAATTCTCTGATCAACACACGATGACGTAAAACCTTCAAACTCAGTGCAATAGAGATTTATTAACTGGCAACATACGAAACTTCACCCTGGCAGCGATTATATGATGACTTCAATGGATGAGGGTGCTAAACAAAAGCTGGCACCCTAATCAACACATGGAGCACACAAATAGCAGGAGGGGGATAATATGTGAGACGGCCAGCTACCTCACTACCTACGTAATCTCATGTCCTGATATTGCCAGGCTTCCACTCACACCAACACCAGGTAGCAGTCTTCACTACTTTCCTGACCTATGACCTATCCTTCTTTCCTCTGCCATACTGCTACCCCCTAATGCCTCCACAACTTCTTCCACGTCCACCAGGTTCTCCTCAGAGATTAAGCAGCAGCACAGAGAGAAACCACAGAAGCCAGATCAGAGATCCCTATCTCCTAGACCTCTGCTAGAACTGTTTATTTCTTTGTGATTATCTATCCTTTAAAGGGTCTTCTCACCTCAAATCAAGGACTCAGGGTGAATGGTCTGGGAATAATATTGAGTACTGATTGCTTTCAACTGACTTGACACCCTGTCATCGGCATGACAACACCACGACATCCACTACAACTAAAACATGCCATTACAGATAACCCCTTATTGCAGAAGCATAATCAATAGGACAATATAAGTTCTTAAATTGTCGTAACAAAAACATTTGTTCTTGAGAACTGTTAGAATGAAAATAAAAATACTTTGCATGCTTCTGTCTACTACAGTTACAGCATCGTGTCATCCTGAAGAGAGGGAACAGATATTTTAAAGGCTGCACAGCAGATACAAGTCACTTGATGCCACCCTGTAAGGCATTACTAAAACTTAAGGCCTTTACATAATATAGAATAGGACTTACCATATTCTGATATTCTTCTCCCAGGAATGAGCCTAAGACCCACCACTTTTTTCAGCATAAGCTCTTAATCTAGCTATTTGAAATTTGTAGTCTGCAAGGCCATAGCTTTTAATCCACAAGTATAAGGGTGGAGGGATAACACCAACCCACAAAAGCCAAAAGGGCTACTCAAATCTAGCATTTGGCTTGTTGGTGCAACAGTGGCTTATGGCTTTTAAAAAAAGCCGAATAAAAAAACTTTCTGTTTGCTTAGGTTTAGGTATTTAGATTATAAGCAGGCTAATACTCCCTCCGTCCCAAAAAAAGACAAACCCTGGTTTCCGTGCCCAACGTTTGACCGTCCGTCTTATTTGAAAAAATTATGAAAAAAATTAAAAAGATAAGTCACGCATAAAGTATTAATCATGTTTTATGATCTAACAATAATGAAAATACTAATTATAAAAAAAATTCATATAAGACGGACAGTCAAACGTTGGCACGGAAACCCACGGTTTGCCTTTTTTTTGGGACGGAGGGAGTAAGTCCCCAAGCAAATAGGGCCTACCAACTAGCATCATGGTTACAATCCTACTTCAACTAAAACATCAGCGTACTATTGTCCTTAACAATCAGAAATATAATACTTGGTAGATGAAAGTTCCACTGAATGCAATGAAGAACAGTTATGAAGAAGCTGTTACCCATTCAAAGTTTTTGAAAGCAACAATATGCTCAAACACAGTTACATATCATTATCATCAAGTAAGAAACTTATACTTTGTCCACTTTACCTGCATGAAAAGATCCGCCAAACAAGTCAAAAGGTTCTCCTCCGCATCTCCAGGAGTTTTGTTATTTGCATAATATTCCAGCAATTTCTCCCTGAACGGGATGCAGAAATATAGTGCCTGGAACACAAGTATCATTGTAAGGTTCATGTAAATAATAAGGTGTATAAAAAATAATTGACTGTGCAGTGCAAGTTGTAAGATTGCAAACTGTGAAGAAGAGATTACAGCAGAACATTTACCAAACAGAAATAGTCCATAATTTAATATGGTTCAGGAATGATAACATTATTTGACTATTGCATACCAAGATATAATAAAATATAAACTTGTTCATCATATTTCATGACAACTACAATATTATGCACAGAACTTTACAAATATAAGGTAGATCTACAACTATAGCGAAGGTACTAAGATAGTGAACACTAAAATTGTCTCCTGTGGGTTTCTCGCACAATAAGGATAACGATCCACAACAGAACAGACAAAATTATGTGTCCTAACAAGATCCTCAATCAAATAAAACGAATATTCAGAAGTGGGTAAAAGTATTGTCAGAAATGTCCTATAGCTTTAACTGCTAGGAAATGCCTCAAACTTCCATTCTAAAAGAAAATGGGCAGAAAGTGATCCTGCATTTGTCAAATACACCCTACAATGTTTTCAACCCACTGGTGCCATTACCAGTTACTTAATTGAAATATTCAAAGCTTTCTTCTCACATACAGATCTTATTGAATTGTACTCATATACTAAGAGCTTCAGATTAAAGGCATAAAAGTTGTCACGGCAATGCCACATACAGATGAGCAGACGATTCAAACTGGAACCAGATAAATGAAAGCACGTTGTATATTGCTAGACTTATAAGTTCTAACTTAATTCTTGCATAACAAAGTCTGTTCAGATAACTGGAACCAGATAACTTTGAATACTATTCAGATGAACACATTGATTCTAAATTTCGGGCCACCACACCCATATATGTCTACCACATTCAATTCTAGAGCTACTTACATACATGGGTGCTAATAGAGAGAAACTAATACTTGCATTCCAAAAATATGAAGCTATTGGCAGGACGGTCAACATACAGAACGACTGGAACCCAGCATTCTTTACATCTCTATATAAGATGAAGCTAACCATTTAACCATGCAAGCATAGTGCTAATATACATGCCGCACAACTCACAACAGCTTGTATTACTGCAGAATTGACATATTCTACCCATAACAACACATTTCGCAAAAAAAAAAGCACACAAACTCTAATGTACTAATCATCTATTACAGTAACATAAATACATGATTAGGAACCTACACAAGTCAACTGGAACAATCAAAGGCAGCACAAAGGTTATCGAACAAACCACCCAATCAAAACTCAAAGCATGTAAGGCACTGAATCAAGCTACTTATACTACGATACTACAACATAGAACGCTCATCACAATCCCCAGAATCACACCGAGCATACCGCGCGTTCAGTCACAGAAAATCCACAAGCTACGGAGGCGTGAGGGCTAGGGGGATAGAGACCTGGAGGACACTGTTGCAGTAGCAGGTGTTGCCGAAGTTCTCGAGGCCGAAGTAGCGCTCGCCTTCCGGGAACTGGTCGCCGAGGGCCTTCTCGAGCTTGGAGCCGCTGGCTCCCATGACCATCCACCGGTCCCACCACCCGGAGGCGGCGCCGGTGAGGTACCGGAACCCCGACCCGAGCCCGGAGCGGCTCCTCTCGGCCGCCGACGAGGCCTCCACCGTGGGCGATCGCGCCGGGTTTGCCGTCCTAGGGTTTGGTGGCTCCCCGCGCGCGCGCGGCGGAGAGGGGGGAAGCGGAGGGGCGGAGCCTGGGGGAAACCCTAGGGCGGCCTCGATCCGATGGGGCGGAGCGGCGGAGGAGGGGGTTGCTTCTGCTGCTTCTGCCGCCGCTGCTGCTGTCGCCGTCGTCGTCGTCGTCGCTGCCGCTTCTCTCGTTTGGGGGGATTTTTTTTTTCTTTCGCCTACTACTAGTCTACTACCCTTGCTTGCGGGTGGAGTGGGGAGTTCGCTTGGGTTAGATCGGTTTCGTTGGTGGTTCTTACTGTTTGTGTTCGTCGTGGTCGTGGGTGGGCGCTGTTTGCGATTGACTGGACTCGTGGGGTCCGGGGTCTATCTGGACTTCTTTTTTCTCCACGCCCCGATCTACTCTTTGGATCTCTCTCTAGTCCGGTCAGTCAAGTGAATTTCATGCCGTGTAAAAAAAAATTGAGCTTCCTGACCATTTTGGATACGTTTATCGCGAGGTAAACGTTCCATTAGTTGTTGGTAAGAATGGTTGGGATAGAAACAGGTGGATGTTGTGTTGACCAAGAGACTGAGAAATAAGACCACTCTAATACTTAAAAAAGAGTACTATCTATCAGTTATCGTGTCAATTTACATGCATGTTATAAAAGCTAACATAAAAGCTAACATACCATTATAGTACAATGGACATGTTCAGATTGTAGCTAAAATAAACCTTATCGAATTTTGCCATTGCCAAAATTTTTGCAAAATGGTAAAATTGCCAAAATTTTACCAGGATTTCTTATGTATTTACCAAATTTGGCAATAAAGTAAACGTAGATATTTTTTTGACAGCTTAAAAAAAATAGTATGGTTGAAAATAGCATCAAAGTGAACAGACCCTATATTATCGGATAAAACGCGCATGCGTTGGATGGATCTTATATATCAAGCCATCATGCTTGTTAGGCTCCTTCATTGTATTCTCACTTCGAATCTTATACTCCCTCCGTCCAAAAAAATTGCATTACTAGCATCCCAAGGTGGAATTAGTGGAGATGGTGAATGACTAAAATGCTCTTAATCATTGAAAAAAACAGTAAAAATGATAGGTAGATAAAGGGTATTGAAGGGATAAAACTTATCGTTTTACGTGCTGAAAGTAGGTAGGAGGGTAGAAGTTGGTTTTTTGGGACAAAATTCAAACTCTAGAAGTTGATTTTTTTTTAACGGATGGAGTATTAAATTTTGATAAGATAAACCAAACGTATGCTTACCAACATTACCTTATTAAACTTTAGTAATTCTATTAGTTTCTACTTAAAAAATTCTACCAAATTTTGATAAGGCTTTAAATTAAACACATCCAGTATACCAAAACCTAGTAATACAAAAATGTGAAAAAAAAAAACAGGTAAGGTTGAGAGCGGCTACAAAGTAAACAAGCACATAATCTCGATTCCTTATAAATCAAATTTTGAACTCCACCCAAGTCATCGATTTATCGTTGATTTTGAATGAAAATCGACGAATTTCAAACAAACAGTTGGAGATGCACATTTCAAGCCGGCTAAAAATCGTTAAAACTTGGTCGATAGCTTATAGTATCGAGTTTATCTAGAGTACAAATGAGATTTTTCATAAATCATACATAACACATTACTCCACCCGTGTCACTGAATAAGGTATGCACGTATTAAAATTCAACTATCTAAATATTTAACAAATACTATTTTATTATAAATTATGTTTTATTTTACAAAAATAATATCATTATATTGACATTTGAATTTATTTTCATATAATTGTGGTTTTGTTGCTAGGAACATCGTAGTAATGAAAAAATCAAAGTAAAAAATTAGTTAGGAAAACCATGCCAAATTTAATCACGCTTTAGTTAGTGGAACATCGTAGTATATGTCAGTACCATAACCGTGAGAAATCCAATATTATGTTACATGTTCAAAGTCAGGACAAATACTAGAAACAACTAAAATTTCACTCGGATGTATTCTGCGGATGTAAACACCAAAAGAGGAGAGGGCAAACGTCGAAACGGAACTCTTAAACAACAAAATTGGTATGCTTATAGCAAATGCTTGAGGAAGAGTCACATGCTTTTCATGATCTTTGCCATGACAGAACTTTGGGGCTGTTTGGTTATTTAGGGCTGGTTTTGATTGAGGCCTAAATTAGGCTTATCAATATTTGGCAATTTCAATAGTGTTTAGTGTCTATTTGGTTTGAAGCCAAATTTTGGCATGCCTAAGAAAATAGGCTATTTCAATAGTGAACTTAGGCTATTTTGGCTTCAATCAAACACAACTTTACCTTACCAAAATTAGTCATGCCAAAACTTGCCAAAATTTGGTATTGACAAAATTTGGTAAGGTCTATTTAGGCTACAAAGCAAACCAACCTTTACCTACCAAATCTTTGATAGTGCCAAATTTTTGGCATGTTTTGGTACTAGTAATTTTTTAGTAGGGTAGAGATGTATGGTACATATTTGAATTGCTACCAATGTAAAGCCAAATATTGATGATATAGAGAAGAAAGTTCTAGATTAGTGCCAAATTGTTAATAGACATTATTAATGATTTGACTTCAATCCAAACATACACTATCACTATTGAAGCTACCAATAAATAGGTAAGGTTACATTTTGGCTTCAATCCAAAATGGCCTTTTGCCTACTACTCCACTGTGCAATACTCAGATCAGTTCGGTTGCTACAATTCCCCCCCCCCCCCAACGAGCATCAATGGCTGTTTTTGGTAGTGCCAAATCTTGCCCTACTAAACTTTTTAATCTAAATAGTACTTGTGTGATGTTTGGATGGATGCTAAAACTTGCCAAATCAATAGAAATCTCTACCAAAATATTGGTAGTGCCAAAACTTACCTAAAATTTAACACTACCTATAAATTGGTAGTGTAGCAATCTGTCGGAGAATGAACTCCTCCACCAGGGAACCGTGAGGCCCCCCTTTGTGAGTTCGGCCGGGGGCAGCGGGTGAGATTCGAGGATTCGGTGAGCGAAGCTGTGTGATCTTGAGGGGATTCAATCCCCCAAAGACGATGAGACAAAAGGGGTTTATATAGGTTCGGGCCGCTAAGAAGCATAATACCCTACTCCTGTGTTTGGAATTATGGTCGAGTGTAGAACACAAGTGTCTGGGGCTGCGAGACTCAAGCGCCAGTTCGCTCGGAAGTCCCCCCTCCTCCACCACTAGGCCTGGACCTCCTTTTATACCTCAAGGGGTTACCACATGGGCCCAACAACCTAACCTAGCTCTGGTGGAGAAGTATTATAATCTTTGCATTAAATGCATGTCTTGTATCTTGACTTGGGAAGCTAAGCGCACGTCGTCTTGATGATGGGGCCTGTCAAATCTTACCGCCTGACACGGGGGGTGCCCCTGTCAGTCACCATTTAATGGGTGAAGACTTCTGGGCTCCTATTACACCGAGAAACGGGAGCATTGCTTTGACCAGAGCGGGAGGACTGACTCCGGCTGGGATAAGAGGATGAGAATCTCTCACCATCATTATTTGATGGGATATGTCGGGCTGCACATCGCCTGACACACGCGATGGTGCGTCTGACATCCTGGGTCCCATCAGTCATTCGGCCGGTCACAGAACGGTTGAGTGCACTGCACACCGCATTAAATGTGGCGTGGCGCGACCGCTCGGGTCGCCATTAATGCGGGTAGGTGGGGACCTGGAGGCGGACACCTAACCCACCGTACGTGGTGACCTAGAGAGGGGGTCGGGGGAGCCCGATCCCTAGTCACGGGAGGGGGCGGTCGCCGCCCAACCTCGGGCCCGATCCCCCCTCGGAGAAGGGCCACGTGGGGCCTGGGGCAGCCTTCTACCTCTAGTCTCGGCCAGGGAGTGGCCGCCGCCCTACCTCGGGCCCGATCCCCCTCGAGAGAGGGCCACGTGGCATTGGGGGCAGCCTCCTCCGTCCAATCTCTGGGAGGGAGTGGCCGCCACCCCACCTCGGGCCTAACTCCCCTCAGGGGAGGGCCGCGTGTCATTAGGGGGCAGCCTCCTCCGACTAGTCTATGTAGGAGTGGCTGCCACCCCACCTTGGGCCTGACTCCCCTCGGGGGAGGGCCACGTGGCATTGGGGGGCAGCCTCCTCCAACTAGTCTTTGGGAAGGAGTGGCCGCCGCCCTACCTCGGGCCTCACTCCCCTCGGGGGAGGGCCACGTGGCCTTGGGGGGCAGCCTCCTCCGACTAGTCTTTGGGAAGGAGTGGCCGCCGCCCTACCTCAGGCCTCACTCCCCTCGGGGGTGGGCCACGTGGCCTTGGGGGGCAGCCTCCTCCCTCTAAACATGATACCCCCGGGCCCATATCACCGACAGTAGCCCCCGGCGTTAGCCCTGACCAAAACCTTTCCCAGGTGGTCAGGGTTGACGCCAATCTTCTAGTCAGTTGACATGTGGGTCCGATCTTCTATCCTATCATTCTGGGAGTTGGGCGGTGGGAGTTTAGCACGTACCTTAGGCCGTGAACTTATTTCCTGTATATACTCTGCAAACGTTGTTAGATTCTCTCGGGCCCGTGACCTTACGCCGCGTACCTCGCTAGCCCCTGCCTTTTGTTAACCTCTGTTGGTGTTCTACTTCATCTATTCAAATGATTATTTTCGCGTGAGCGTGAGGACTGAACTTCCCATAGCCAGCAATCTTTACATGTGATCAAGCCAGACTGGGCGCCGTAGCCAGCCGGCGGTGCCAAAGCTAGCTGCTACGGAAGAGCCAGCACAGGGGGCCCCGGGCGTCGACGGCGACCAGAGCTCGACGTAGTGCTAGGATAGAGCTAGGAATCGTAGCCCCCACACTTTTAGCAAAGAATCATTTGAATAGATGAAGCGAATATAAACTTTTTGTTACCAAGGAAGGCAAGCCAGCGTGCGACACGTGGGTACCGCGGGACCGCGAGAAAGAGATGGGCGAGAGATAAATATAAGCAATAATAATTTTATGCAAACGATTATCTTCGCGCGAGTGCGAGGACTAAATTTTCCATAGCCAACAATCTTCACCCACGATCAAGCCAAGCTGGGCGCTGTAGCCAGCCGTCAAGGCCAAAGCCAGCCGCTACAGAAGAGCCAGCACAGGGGGCCCTAGGCGTCGACGGCGCCCAGAGCTCGACGCAGGGCTAGGATAGAGCTAGGAATCGTAGCCCCACACTTATAGCAAAGAATTGCTTGTATGAATGAAGAAAACACAAACCTTGCTTGCATGTCGCGATCTTTTAAACCTTTAGCTCGAAGAGAGCCCCCACCATGGGTTCCGAACCATCTTGGGAAGCCTGTGATCACTTAGCAAACGAGGTCAGGTTCCCACGAGCCTGTGTCCCCACGCTACACATTATGTTTGCTCTTTCCTTTCGGTGGCCTCCTTCCAATATCTCTCCCTTCTACACGGA
This sequence comes from Oryza sativa Japonica Group, assembly GCF_034140825.1. NCBI lineage: Eukaryota > Viridiplantae > Streptophyta > Magnoliopsida > Poales > Poaceae > Oryza > Oryza sativa. The sequence goes on from NC_089038.1 coordinate 23,072,231, forward strand.
CGACTACTTTCGCACGAGTGTGAGAGCCGAAAAACTCTAGAGCCAGCGATCCCTGTCTACAGTTGAGCCGGGCCGAGCGCCGTAGCCAGCCGGCGGGGCCAAAGCTAGCCGCTACGGAAGAGCCAGCACAGGGGGTCCCTCGCTTCGACGGCACCCGGAGCTCAACTTAAGGCTGGAATACGGCTAGAAAACTTAGCCCCCATACTTGGCGAGGAAACGTTCATGTAGATGAGAGAGAGGTTGGGCTCTTACCACCGAGGAAGCAAACGAATGCGCAACACGCGAGCGTCGCAGGGCCATGAGAAAAGAATGGGGGAAAAGAAATATAAGACTTCAAGCTATATTATGCTGATGAATTGAAAAATTGAAAATACTTGAAGGTTGAAAGGATGATTAGTTGAGCCGGGCCGGGCACCATAGCCAGCCGGCGGGACCAAAGCTAGCCGCTACGGAAGAACCAGCATAGAGGGTCCCGGGCTTCGACGGCACCCGGAGCTCAACTGCAAGAGTCCTCCCAAGAGTAGACCGAGGCAGGCAGCAGGTTCATGAGCCAACCCCGCGCTTGGCCCCTGAGGGTCATGGGGAAGAAGCTCGCCATGACCTGGTCATCACCCCCGCCGCCTCTATGATCATCGTGCAGATCTGGAGGGACTCGGAGGGGTTGACGCCGCCGTCGTACTTCTCGGTGAGGCTGTGTCGAAACTTTAGGGGCCATCGGACATTCCGAAGACTCGCCACAAAGGCCTGGCCGCTAGCCTTTTCCAGTGAGGAAGTGGGAGGCCTAGCCCCCTGCCTGGGGTGGCGCGGCTCTCCCGAGGAGGCTGCGCCTTCCCCAGCATCGGCGGTGCGACGCTCGTCGCGCCGGCACTCGAAAGAACCTCAAAAATCACGAACACACCCCCTACCTGGTGCGCCAAATGTCGGAGAATGAACTCCTCCACCAGGGAACCGTGAGGCCCCTTTTTGTGAGTTCGGCCGGGGGCAGCGGGTGAGATTCGAGGATTCGGTGAGCGAAGCTGTGTGATCTTGAGGGGGTTCAATCCCCCAAAGACGATGAGACAAAAGGGGTTTATATAGGTTCGGGCCGCTAAGAAGCGTAATACCCTACTCCTGTGTTTGGGATTATGGTCGAGTGTAGAACACAAGTGCCTGGGGCTGCGAGACTCAAGCGCCAGTTCGCTCGGAAGTCCCCCCTCCTCCACCACTAGGCCTGGACCTCCTTTTATACCTCAAGAGGTTACCACATGGGCCCAACAATCTAACTTAGCTCTGGTAGAGAAGTATTATAATCTTTGCATTAAATGCATGTCTTGTCTCTTGACTTGGGAAGCTAAGCGCACGTCGTCTTGATGATGGGGCCTGTCAAATCTTACCGCCTGACACGGGGGGTGCCCCTGTCAATCACCATTTAATGGGTGAAGACTTCTGGGCTCCTATTACACCGAAAAACGGGAGCCTTGCTTTGACCAGAGCGGGAAGACCGACTCCGGCTGGGATAAGAGGATGAGAACCTCTCACCATCATTATTTGATGGGATATGTCGGGCTGCACGTCGCCTGACACACGCGATGGTGCGTCTGACATCCTGGGTCCCATCAGTCATTCGACCGGTCACAGAACGGTTGAGTGCACTGCACACCGCATTAAATGTGGCGTGGCGCGACCGCTCGGGTCGCCATTAATGCGGGTAGGTGGGGACCTAGAGGCGGACACCTAACCCACCGTACGTGGTGACCTAGAGAGGGGGTCGGGGGAGCCCGATCCCTAGTCACGGGAGGGGGCGGTCGCCGCCCAACCTCGGGCTCGATCCCCCCTCGGGGAAGGGCCACGTTGCGCCTGGGGCAGCCTTCTCCCTCTAGTCTCGGCCAGGGAGTAGCCGCCGCCCTACCTCGGGCCCGATCCTCCTCGAGGGAGGGCCACGTGGCATTGGGGGCAGCCTCCTCCGTCCAATCTCTGGGAGGGAGTGGCCGCCACCCCACCTCGGGCCTAACTCCCCTTAGGGGAGGGCCGCGTGTCATTGAGGGGCAGCCTCCTCCGACTAGTCTGTGTAGGAGTGGCCGCCACCCTACCTCGGGCCTGACTCCCCTCGGGGGAGGGCCACGTGGCATTGGGGGGCAGCCTCCTCCAACTAGTCTTTGGGAAGGAGTGGCCGCCGCCCTACCTCGGGCCTCGCTCCCCTCGGGGGAGGGCCACGTGGCCTTGGGGGGCAGCCTCCTCCGACTAGTCTTTGGGAAGGAGTGGCCGCCGCCCTACCTCGGGCCTCACTCCCCTCGGGGGAGGGCCACGTGGCCTTGGGGGGCAGCCTCCTCCCTCTAAACATGATACCCCCGGCCCATATCACCGACACAATTCAAAAGTACCCTAAATTTTCCATCCATTCTTTCTCATGTCTAAAAACAACTCTTTTATGTATTGCATCTTCAGAATCTTCTATCCAATTTTTCCCCTTATACTCACATTCTCACGAGCTAAGGGCCCCTTTGAATCGCAGGGTGGAAAAAATGGCGGAATAGGAAAAACACAGGATTCTCAAAGGAATTGAAGTGTAAAACAGAGGATTGCAAAACACATGAAAAACACGGGAATTATCGTTTGATTGGACCGCAGGAAAAACGCAAGAATCGGATGAGAGAGATAGACTCAAAGAAAGTTTTCCAAGAGGTTGGAGCTCTTGCTAAATTTCCTCAAAAATCTCTATGGGTGTATTTGGATAATGGGAAATGGGGGGTGGGATTGGGATTGGGAAATGAATGAAGGGTTAGGATTAAATGGTAGAGGGATAATGAATGGTTAGAATTTAAAGATGGGTGGAAAATCATTTCCCTTTGTCATTTGCTAAACACTGTCTATAAGATTGTCTATTCCATAATAATTTCAAAGGAATGGAAAAGATTCAATCATTTGATTCAAAGATATTCATAGGAATTTTTCCTATATGATTGAAATCCTTCAAAATTTTTATGTTTTTTCTCCAAATCAAAGAGACCTAAAAGAGAAGACGGTCATTTACCAGATTATACCAAACATACCGAGGGGGCAATGATGATGGCCGCTCATGATTCATGAGTGGAGGTGGTAGGCCGACAGACACTCCACTTGAGAGAGGGGGTCCTGGACCATGGCTACGACCTACGAGGGTCATCTGGTGTTGAATTTGTCTGTACAATTCAAACGACACAGAACTGTTTAGTTTTATCATTGGCTCTGTTTGGATCCGGAGGGCTATTAAATAGCCCTCCGAAATCTTGCTATTTAGAAGTATTAAACGTAAATTACTGACAAAACCCATTCTATAACCCCTAGGCTATTTTGCGAGATGAATCTAACGAGGTATATTAATCAATGATTTGCTACAGGGATGCTACAGTAATCAGCCACTAATCATAGATTAATATATATCATTAGATTCGTCTCGCAAAATAGCCTAGGGGTTATGGAATCGGTTTTGTCGGTAATCTATGTTTAATACTCCTAAATAGCAAGATTCCGGAGGGCTATTTAATAGTTCGGAGGATCCAAACAAGGCCATTGTTGATGTAGTACTCTGTAGGCTGTGTTTAGTTCAACGCAAAGTTTGGATTTTGGTTAAAATTGAAGATAATGTGACTGAAAAGTTGTGTGTGTATGACAGGTTGATGTGATGGAAAATGACTGAAGTTTGGATCCAAACTTTGGATCTAAGCACAGCCGTACTGTATGAGTGCATCATTCTCACTACCACTTCACGATTTTTATTACAGCAGTAAACCTCCTGCGACCAGCGGTGGTGTTCGCGTCATTCCTCTTTGGCTAGTGGAATCTGGGAAATTTAACTATTTGCCACTCTTGTGACATGGCAATTAACGATTTGCCACACCCTGTTAATGACATGTGGGCCCTCATGTGTCTATGACATGTGGGCCTAGTGGCAAATCGTTAAGCAACATCCGTAAGAGTGGCAAATAGTTAAAAGCCCCTGGAATCTCGTGCGACTGTAGTAGTACGAAGCAAAAATATCTGCTGCTCTGCTTGTGTCGCCGGCCGTTGTTCTCTCCCCGCCGCCCTTATAAATTTTCGACCTGGCGCCGAACCGACAATTCAAACGCGTCATCTTCTCCCCTCCCCTCCCCTCCCCTCCCCTTCCGCTTGATCCCCTCTCGCTTTAGAAATCTCTAGACGCTTCTAGAAGTCTCGCGATTCTCCTCGATACAGCCTAGGGGATCGGAGCTGCGTGCGTCCTCGTTAGCTCGGCGGAGGCCCGGGGTTCGATCGGAGGGCGGGATCGCTAGCTTACGCCTCGGGTTCCCTGGAAGCTTCTGGAATCATCCGCATTCTGCAGGAGAGGCTAGGGTTTTGGAAGCCGCTGCGTTCAGAGCCACTCGATCCGCAAATCGGTTAGTGCTCTCCGCTTCTCGCCTCTCCACTTGATCGATCGCACATCTCCTCTTCCCAGTCCACACTGATTGCACATTTGCACTCGATTGGTTCCGTTCCAGTTTCGAACAATCTCGAAGCTTCTCGACGCTTCGGGGATCGTGGGGGCGAAGCTATTGTTGCGAGGTGGTACCCCAAATCGCCTCCTACGCCCTGATCGGTAAGCGGCGCGCTATGGCGTATTTGCGATTTGGTGCATTTTTTGGGTGCTTTGTGTACTCACGCTAGGGAATTTCTGCAGCTCCGCCGCCGCCGGCGAACCCTAGGGTTTCGACGACAGGATGCAGAAGCTGGGTTTATCGGGGCTTAGGGGTCTCGAGGGGTTCCGATCTCTCGCTGGATCCACCTCGACGGCCGCGAAGGCCCCGAACCCCAAGCCGTCGTCCGATATTGGAGGGAGCACGTACGGGAGCTTCGCCAATCTTAAGATCACAGCAGGTTTTGGTTTCATTTTCCCCTTGTTTCCTTAGAGGGAGGCTGGCTACTTCGTGCGTTCACTGATTTTTCCCTCAATTTTATTGCTTGATCACAGAAAAGCTGGTTAAGGAGCAGGCTTCAGTGAAGACTGATCTAGAAATGACGGTATATTTTTCAGCGTTTACCATTATTTATGGAAATTTTACTGGATGGGGTATATAGTTCGGTTGTCTTGTGCTCCTGTCACAGTTTCGATTTCTGGATATTAGGATATATCTGGCACTGCCTTTGTGGAATTGTGGTTATAATGCCTAATAGCAGAAAAACTGTCTTCTGATTGATCAATGTCAAACTTGCAAAGTTGTTTATGTTAGTAGGGCTGTTTCAGTTATATAATCCTGGCGGCATGATACATACATAGGCAGGGGTGTACCTATGTGTAGTCTACAGGGGTCCTAGGACCCCGGGTAGATTATCTAATTCTAGCTAATTTATGTCATGATAATTAGTATAATCGGTAAATAATTAAATAATTAGTATGTTTGAGACCCCGGTAAATTTTGTTTTGGATTCTCCACTGTAACATAGGGGTAGTTTTCTATTCCCAATTCTGTCAGGGAATCCTATCATGATTTTGTGGACTACTGAAACCAGCAGTAGGTAAAACCAATGAACTGTGCACACACCTGGAGCTACCTTATTAGCTTTGAATCGAGTAACTGGTAACTATGCACGCATGCCAGTTACCAACATGTCAATAAAAATCTTCTACCATTGTAGGCAGTTCACAAGCATCAAATTCTTACTCCCTCCGTTTTTTAATATATGACGCCGTTGACTTTTGTTACAACCTTTGACCGTTTGTCTTATTCAAAAATTTTATACAAATCTTAAAAATATTAGTCATGCTTAAAGTTCATTTAGTGATAAATCAAACCACGACAAAAGAAAATATATTTACTTAAATATTTTGAATAAGACGAATGGTCAAACATGTGAGAAAAAGTCAATGGCGTCATCTATTAAAAAACGGAGGTAGTATAATTTTAGGGCTGCATGTAGATAGTGTGGATCTCATGACTGTACTTTGTGTTTGTTATTCCTATTACTTTCCTCAGAATTTACAAATACACAGTCGTGCTGAAAATTGAAACAGTTTTCTACTTAAAGGATGTTGGATGCTGTATATCATCAGTTTTCACTATTCAGCATGACAGAGTCACATTCTGGAATTATGTATTTTTATAAATTTGAACTTTGTACCTGGAAAAACTAGAATGTTTTGGTGCTTTATCCTCTGTGGTTTCTGTTAAACACATTGGAGATCAAGCAATTTCTGCCTTCCATTTCATTTGTCCCATATCCTGAGCTTTGAACATAAGCTTGCGCCCTTCCATGTTCAGTATATGGCAATATTATCTTTACTGTAGTCATCTTTCATGGTGCAAATGTTCTAGTTATATCATGGATAAAAGGTAAATTGACTCAAGTCCTGAACAGATATATCACCATATATCATCGTTTTGTACAGGAACATATTGTACTTGTTTACATAATATTTCTTACTACTGATGCCTATGCTCTATATAACTTTAGCATACCAAGTTGAGAAGAGCAACAGAACAGATAAATCTGTTAGAAGCAAAGCTCCAACAAGCTGTCAATGAAAATGCAAAGCTTAAGGTGAAACAGACTGAAGATTCAAAGCTCTGGCAGGGATTAGATTCAAAAGTTTCCTCAACAAAGACTTTGTGCAATCAACTGACAGAAACTCTGCAGCAGTTAGCTAGTCAGACAGAAAGAGGTAATGTTTCCATTTACTCATGCATGAGTGCTGTATAGATCTAACTGGTGAAACAACGCATTGGCAGCTGAGGAAGATAAGAAGTTTTTTGAGGAGATTCTTGGCAAGAATTCAAAAGCTTTTGAAGAATTCAACTGCCTGTTGCACGATTCATCAATAAAACTGGAATGTGCAGAACAAATGATCATTTCAGGTTGGTCAGTTTCTTCACGCGTCAGCTCTAGCACTAGTATTTTAGAATGTCTGTCAATTCAGTAACTTGCTACTGGAGACTGTAGATCTGCTAGGGGATCACTATCTGCTGTGCTTCTGTTTATGTCATCTAAACCATGATTATTTTGCAGTTCCATGTTTCTTGACATGATTTGTGAATAATAATGTGCTGCAATTAGGTAGTAATGCTTCATTTGTTTCATTGACACAGGGAAACAGGAGATGTTGCGGATCAAACAAGAGAAAGAAGAGATGGATCAGAGTTACAAGGAACAGCTATATGCAAGTGATACTACCATAAGAGAAAAAAGTATGAATCTAATACTAAAAATTGCATCATGACTAAACAGAAATTAAGTTAGCTATGGTGCGATAGTCCACTGAAAATTTTTTGTATACTCCATTCATGTGCATCCGGTGTATTAGCACAAACAAAAAGTAGTAACACAACTGTGTCCATCTTTTATGCAGATTCTCTCATCAAACAGTTGGAAGATTCCATTGAACAAAATAAAGCCCGACTGTTGTATGTTGACTCCCGTTTGGAATGCATGGAGCAAGAGTTGAAGCTAAAAGAAGATGTTTGCATTTGTCTGAAAGAAAACCTGGCAAGCACTGAAAGTGAAAAGAATGACTTGAAGCTTAGGAACGAGGGCTACACTTTGGAAGTTCAGAAACTATCCAAGGACAACAAGGAGCTTAATGAATTGCTTAGTGGTTTTACGGTTAAGGTAACTGAGCTAGATAAAGAGCACACATCAATTTCAAGTCATGTCACTCAGTTGATTTCTTCATTTGAGAGATATGATGGAAAGGTTCACGAGGAAAAAATGTTGATGATAAAATCTGCCAAGGACAAATTTGAACATCTCCAAAATCAGTATGTAAATTTGATATCAGAAAACAATGCTCTCCAAACTGAAATCGAGGAGCTGAAGTCCAGAATCATAGAGCTGCAGAAAACTCAAGAGATTGTCATGGTTCAACATGTAGAAGAATGCCAAGTTGCTGAAGATAAGATCAGAAGATTGGAGTCTGAAGCAGAAATTTCTGCCTCCAACATTAGTCAGCTAGAAAAGGTAGCTTCTGACCTAGAAGGGAGGGTTCAAAAACTTCTGGAGGATTCTAGATCTGCTGAAAATCACAAGGTTTGTGTCCTAGCCTGTTCAGTGACAAAACATATTGCTATTTAACCTGTAAGATTCATGAGGTTTGAATTTTGCAGCAAGAGTTGCTTCAGAAGATTCTGAAGCTAGAATCAGATAATCAGGAGCTTCTAGGTCGAGTGCAATCTGTTTTGAATGAGAAGTCTAATGATACGGAATCTCTGCAAGGAGAGATAGCTAAGCGTGACCAACAGGTTGAGACACTTGAGAACCAGGTCAATCAGCTTTGCAGTATTATTGATGAGAAAGAACAACTACACACTTGTGCTGTAGAAAGAGAGAAGAATTTAGAGGAACAGAAGTTACAGGTCTGTGCTTATTAGAACTTTAAATCTCATTGTAATGATCTATAGACAACATACAATCTTTTCTGTCTACTGCCAGGTCCAAGCATCACTTGCTGCAACAGAAAGCCAACTTACTGAGGCAAAAAAACAGTATGATATCATGCTTGAAGGTAAAAAGATAGAGCTGTCCAAGCATCTGAAAGAATTATCACTGAAAAATGACCAGGTATTACGCTTCTATCAGCTGTATCCTGTATGACACTTTGCTATATCAATCACAAGTGACAGTTAGAAAAGTGCATTTTTGCAGGCAATCAATGAAATCCGTAGGAAATATGAACTAGAAAAGGTAGAAATCATTAATATTGAAAAAGAAAAGGTAAGTTAACCTCTTTTTTCAAAGTTATTATGCTAGCTGTTTTGAGTTTGATCTTATTCTCTATCTATTTTCTGGATGTTGAAAAATATTTAGGCCGAGAAGCTCATAAAGGAAATGGAAAACAAATGCAATGAAAAGATTTCAGAAAACAGGCAAGATTCTGAGAGGTATTTGATGTGTCTAAAGGAGGAGCATGGCTCAATGGTAGGTGGTACTGGTTGGATCTGTCCATTAAAGTTAAGCTGTTTTGAAAAAAAAAAGTGAAGTTTACAATTAGTTATGATAACAATGCTAATTTTGAAATTTGAAAATGATTATTAATAATTATTTTAGGTTGAAGTTTGTTTATTTGTCTTGGTAGCAATCATGAAAAGAGAGCTAGGCAATAAAAGTGAATAAAAACCTTTAAAATTAATGCTAAAATCAAATCCTAAAATTGAAAAAAGCTGCAGTTTTTAAGGGAAAAAACTGAGCCAAGTGGAGCCACATGCGCCAGTTTCCATTGGAAATGTTAGCTCTAGTATTTGAACAAGGTGTTGATAGCATGGATACATAATTGCATTGTGGATGTTCATGTTCTGCTATGCTGCATTCCGCTACAGAGGATTAGTAACCTAAAAAGGTTACTCAAGGTCTTTCTACGTGTGCTTTTAATATGCTTTGTCCAAAACACCCACTTGGTAGTTATATGTGTTGCAAAGTTTCTTTGAAGGTGCTTTAGGTAATGCTCTCCTTGCCTGTCTTTTATTTAATTTGCACTAGGCACAAAACATGACATCAAAGTATGATCTATCATATTTCATCAATATACATTGTTAATGTAAATGGTATTTGGACTTTACTGGTTGATTTCATGGTTCTCTTAAGATTTAATAAGTCAAAAATGTCATCTGATATTTGAGCAGAGCTGCAGAGAATGTATTTGACACAACTTTATGGCCGTAGGACTTACACATCTATTCTAATATAATTTTGATGTTCCATTTGGTTTTGCAGCAGTTTTGAGATGGTATATTTTTTTACATAAAGTAAAAGGGGTGCAGTGAAAAGTCTCTGTAAAAATATGTTCCTGTAAATTTTGAGAGTCAAACTTTCATCACTATCTGTAGAATCCTGCCACTAATGAATTTCCATTTGTTGAAGATTGAAACTATTGTCTAAAGGATCCCACCTCTGGAGTGGGGAAGCACTGAACACTACCTCAGCGGAAAGTCTGAAATTAGACTGTTTTTCTTCTAAAATGACCATGAAAGTTGTTTCTTGATATTTAGGTTGCAAGAATTCAGCAGGATAATGAGCATAAGGAATCAACTCTTCGAGCTTATCATAAAGAAGAACTCCAGCGCATCCAATCTCAGGCTGAGAATGAATTGAGGGAGGTCAGTAATAAATTCCACCAGATGTTTTGATGATGATTGTTCATACTAATTAAATCTGGATCAAATATGCAGAGATTGTCATCGCTCAGAAAGGATCATGAAATTCAAATGAAATCATTGACTAAAAAGCATGAGGAAAATTGTCAGAAGCTTCAGGATGAACTGGAGCTTCAGAAGTCAAAGGTAGTCACTCTGGTGATCTTCTTGTTCTGGAAATCGTTACTTGAAAATATATCTGAACACTTTTTTTTTTCAGGAGGAGAAGCAAAGAGCATTGTTACAGTTACAATGGAAAGTAATGGGCGAAACCCAACAGGTTGATCAAGAAGTAAACTCTAAGAAGGTATTCTCTGATTTCTATCTCATATACTATTTTTAAGCAATTCATATTTAAGTTATGTTATATTAATTGCATAGCATGCTAAGCATTTAATATAAAGATGCAAGTGCATATGTTTCACTAATTGAAATGCTGCTGCTTATTTCATGTAACAATAAATTCAAGAAATTGAGTATTTTGACTTGGTTTGGCATTAATTTATAAAGCCTTGTGGCTTGTATTTCGAATATGTAGGTCAAGACAATTGGTTTTTTTTCCAGGTTTGACATTTTCTACCACAACCATTATTTCCTTGTGGATTGTTATTAAGAAAAATTAGATGAAGATTAGGAATGAGTCATTTGGTTGATTTGATTGGATAAATTAATGGAAAGTAAAGGATAAGATTCATTTTCCATGCTTTTTAATTCTTTATTTGATATTGTCAATATATTCCTAAACCATACATAATAGAGAGATTTTAATCCCTATGTGGTAATTATGAAAACATTCTGTTTTAACTTTCGAGTTGGCTGTTGATGCATGCAAAACTTTTTAACATAATCAAGTTTGTTCCTTACTCTCATGTATATATATATATATATATATGACTCCTAACTCAGATATACATGACTGTGGGGAGTACTTCTAAAAAAACTACTATTGTGTCAAATTTCTGTGCACTTAGTTATCTTTTAACACATCACACTTTGCTTTCCTTTTTTATTATGAGCAGAAATAGTATTTGTTTCAGACTTTATGTTGTAGATTTTGATGCGCCATTTTGGCCTTTTATTTTTCATTACAATCCTATTATTTATTTCATGCCTTGCAAACTCTGAACTTGCTGTGTTTGCATATAGGTTCCTGTGTGTGCGATTTGGTTCATCTGTAGAGGTGCTAGTTGCAAACTAGTGAAATACTATTGACTTTTTTTTTTCACGATCTTGACCATAGATTTGTTCAACCCCTAAGTCCCAGTATGACACTTTTTGATAAGAATAAATGAAAGAAAAAACATTTTTCTTCACCTGTTTGGATTATAATACCAGATGTTCATACATCTCATTCTTGCTAGATTTTCCCAAAGAGCTCCTTAAACATATCTTACAAATTCAGGTAAAAATGGAAAATATCTTTAAAAATGGTTACCATGATTTGGTCACGTGCTCATGTTGGGGCAGAACCAGAAAGGCTGATATAGTCCATATCATGCATTATTTTCAGTTTTTGTTAATCTTATAATTGGTTCTTTGTAATTTGTTTCACCGTTTACGTTTTGTATGTGCCAATGCTCTCCTTAAGAGTTAAGACATACATATTTTATTTTTTTAGGAATACTCTGTTTCATCAATAAAGAGGAGAGATCCATATATCAGAAAAGAACATCAGCTTCAGTTGGTTAGTCCTGAGACCAAACGGAAGGTAAGACATCTCTCTTTAAACGTTGACTTTATCACTGCATGCTTCATTGCACAAATTCTAAATTCGCATGTTCTACTACCAGGATGTTAATCTATCTGGCATTATACAATCACCAATTACAAACATGCTGAGAAAGGTAGAGAAAGGAACCCAGGATATTCCTAAGCATAGAAAGGTGAATCATTTTACATTTAGATTCATCATTCTCTTATTAGAGAATGTATCAAGTTTCACTAATTGAATGAATTAATCTGTAAAATACATGTTTTCATGTGACATGTTTTCGGTGTCCTTTTAACTAGGTAACACATCATGAATATGAAGTTGAGACAGCAAATGGAAGAATCACAAAGCGCAGGAAAACTAAGAGCACCGTCATGTTTGGGGTACAGGTTTTTCCTCTCTTTTTTCTCCTTTGCATTTGATTGGTGGTCTAGTATTTCATTCTTGTAATCATGTTAACAGTAGCCTTTTTCTCCCATTCAGGAACCCAACACTCAGAAGTCATTGCATGATACTGCTGACAAGGATCCTACAAAAATGAAGAAGGTATATTTGTGTGATTAAATGTGTTCGCCAACTTCTTTCCATATGCATGTCTAAACTACTCCCTCCGTTTCATAATGTAAGTCATTCTAGCATTGCCTATATTCATATAGATGTTAATGAATCTAGACATAGACATATATCTAGATTCATTAACATCCATATGAATGTGAGCATTGCTAGAATGACTTACATTATGAAACGGAGGAAGTAGATTCATTGACCTCTGTAATTTTGTTTTTTGTTTTTGGGCATATAGGGATACTTTTATAGAATTGAAATATTTTCTGTGTACTATATCATTTTCTGAATTATGATCTGTACTATGTGATATATTCAGGAATGCCTGTTCTCATAGATGTTTCTGTTGTAAGAACATTTGTAGTTGACTTACTACTTTGATGGTACAGCATACATTTATTAGATAGTGTTGACTCAGTTTTATTCTCTCGCTAAATGACTGAAAATTTGTGATTGCTCATGTGGTGGAATTCGATCAGAGTCTATCCGAAAACATGCATCCAGAATATTGGTTTTCCCAGATGCTTTTGCTCAACTTTTGTTAACATTTACGCTTCTTCACTCTCCAGGTTGTTGCTGGATCCCATCCCCACCCTGCAAACATTGGTGAATTGTTTTCTGAGGGCTCGTTGAATCCATATGCCGAAGATCCTTATGCATTTGGCTAGAAGGTAATATAGTTTCCCTTTTTTTACTTATTGTATTTTCTAATAGTAATTATATGTCTGCATGAATAATCCATCAAGGACTGCATGCAATGTTCTAAAATGCTAGAGTAGTGCTTCAGCGACTTTTACTTTTGGTGAATAGCATTCTCAGTTGTCAGACCTGAAACTTGAACTCCTCTAGCACCATACTGCAACTTTCGTATGCTTGCCGTCCTTGACTTGTTGTATGTCAAATGTAGCTGCTTTGCAGTGTTTGGAAAGGTTGATCTTCCAAACAATTGATCCAATGAATTGGTTCTAAAATGCTGGTTTGAACTCACGAATCTAGAAAATGTGGGTTATATCAATATAATACGATCTGGTTTCTGGCAATCACTAACGATTGGTCAGTTCTGTGATTAAGCACTTCACTGCATCTACATATATTTGATACTACTGGTACCTGATGCTTTCTCAAGTAACCGTGCTTTTCTGTTAAAAAAAAGCCAATTCTTTTATCACATTCATTACCAATAATTGTTAAGTTTTGATAGTGCAGAAGCGTAAATGCTATACTCCATCTATTTCATATTATAAGATGTTTCGACCCTTTTTTTTCTAAATCAAACCTCTTTAAGTTTGACAAACTTTATAGAAAAACATAGCAACATTTTCAATACAAAACAAACATATTATCAAAATATATTCAATGTTAGATTTAATTAAACTAATCTGATGTTGTATATGTTTCTACATTTTTTCGTAAACTTAATCAAACTTAAAAGAAATTACTTATGGAAAAGTCAAAGCTTTTTATAATATGAGAAAGGGAGTATTCACTTACAACTTCTGAATTCTAATCATGCCTCCCTTTGCAGCTCACATTTGAGGTGCTGACCTTCAGAAGCATGATGATGACTCCCGAGTGCAATCCCCAAGTCGGATTGAATCAATGATCTTGCGGCCTTAGGCATCTGACCATCCTGTTGTACGAAACGACAATCGTTAACTGCGTTGTATCTGCAATACTGTTACGACACGGGTTATGGCATCTGACCATCCTGGTGTTCATAACATACTATCACTACCTGTGATGTATCTGGAATATCGATACGACAGACAACGATTCTCCTGCGCGTACAGCATCAACTGAAAATGCCAGTGTTAGTTTTGCTATTTCTAACGATTTGCGGAAGGATTTTAATACATTGATATTCCATTGCCGGCGGAGTGGACAGGCAACGGAAAACAGTAGCAAACTTGGTCCGAGGACAAAGCATCTAGTTTTAATTTGAGCAATTTTACCATACAACATTTGGTATCTCGAGGTATCACATTTTACATACAAAATTTTGATACCTCGAGCTGGTTGGTAAAATTGTTTTTTTTTTTCAGTTTATCAGTGGCTTTTTATGGCTTGCGCATGAAGGTCCTCTCGGACATGAATTTGGGCCGAGTGAATACAAATATCTCAATAAAGTGCGTGTCACTGGATTCAAAGGGTCCAGAGGACAACTTGAGTTTCTTTTGCATCTCATGGAAAATGCACCTGGACTAGAAGTCATAACTGTGGATACAGCTGAAAGAATATGGAAGGATGAATATCATAAGAACGAATATCTCTGTTCTCTGCAAGACTGCAACTTTGCTCGTCAGACCGCCAAACAACATCCTTCGTGAAGCACTTCCACCGGCCGCAAAGATTTCCGTCCTTTAGCATGGATTTGTGTAATTGTTTAGTAGTGAGTTCATGTGATCTCTCTATATATATAGTGTTACATACCTATCGATGATTTGAAGTTTGAGCAATAGATGAATGCTCGATTTAAAATACTCTTTGGCTGGTGCAAGTGTCATGCATTTTATTCACTAGTACGAGGACTAAAGGGAAGTCGTCGTTGACTCCTCTATAGTTGGTACTAGCTGTTAACTCCTTCCGTTATACGGAGTACTAGTAAAAATTAACAAAGATGAGATACATGTTAATACTATAAATGAAATGTGAGATAAGTATGTCCATATTCATATTTATAGTACGCAATGTTTAGATTCGTAATACAATAATACATCTTATTCTATATTAGATTACTAATTTTTTTTCGGGAATACACAAAAGGATTGCGTACTTTTGTATTAAGAGAAGTAAAGAATTACAGCTAGATTACTATATTTTGATTTAGATTCGTAGTACGAAGATGTATACTTTCTCGTATTAGATTACTTATTTACTTTACCCACGAGCTGCTCCTCGTGGTCTACACTCTGGCAGTGGCAAGCATTCGCGACCTTGTAGGGGGTGTGTGACAGCGGACAGGATAGCAGGAAGCGCCATGGCGGCAGGTGTCCTCGACGCCGGCGGCGCTGTCCCGGCCGCAGCTTACAGCGGGGAGCTCACGCTCTCCGTGCTTGTCACATGCCTCGTGGCGGCCTCCGGCGGCCTCATCTTTGGCTACGACATCGGCATCTCAGGTCTTTGTTCTTCTCCCAGCTTGTGCATCCGCGTCCACGATGGATTGCTTGGATTCTTTGGTCGATTATGATCTCTCTGATGGTGCTCGACTGTTTGTTCCAGGCGGCGTCTCTCAGATGAAGCCGTTCTTGGCAACGTTCTTCCCCAAGGTGCTGATGAGGATGGCCGACGCGAAGAGGGACCAGTACTGCGTCTTCGACAGCCACGCGCTCACGGCGTTCACGTCGTCGCTCTACGTCGCCGGGCTCGTGGCGTCGCTGGCCGCCGGCCGCGTCACCAGGTGGCTGGGCCGGCGCGGCGTGATGCTGATGGGCGGGGCACTGTTCTTCGCCGGCGGCGCCATGACCGGCGGCGCGGTGAACGTCGCCATGCTCATCGTCGGGCGGATGCTCCTGGGGTTCGGCGTCGGGTTCACGAACCAGGCCGCGCCGCTGTACCTCGCCGAGATGGCGCCCCCGCGGTTTCGCGGGTCGCTCACCGTGGGCTTCCAGTTCTTCCTCTCGCTGGGGATACTCATCGCCAACCTGACCAACTACGGCACCGCGCGCGTCCCGTGGGGATGGCGCCTCTCCCTCGGCCTCGCCGGCGCCCCGGCCGTGTTCATCGTCGTCGGCGCCTTCTTCCTCACCGACACCCCGAGCAGCTTCGTGATGCGCGGGAAGGTGGACCGCGCCCGCGCCGCGCTCCTCCGCGTGCGCGGCCACCGCGCCGACGTGGACGCCGAGCTCAAGGCCATCGTCCACGCCGTGGAGGCCGCGCGGGGCAGCGAGGACGTCGGCGCGTTCCGGAGGCTGGTCACCTGGCGGGAGTACCGCCCGCACCTGACCTTCGCGCTCGCGCTGCCGCTGTGCCACCAGCTCAGCGGCATGATGGTCCTGACCTTCTTCTCCCCGCTGGTGTTCCGCGTCGCCGGCTTCGGCAGCAACGCGGCGCTGATGGGCGCGGTCATCCTCGCCGGCGTCAAGTTCGCGTCGCTCATCCTCTCCACGCTGGTCATCGACCGCTACGGCCGCAAGGTGCTCGTCATCGCCGGCGCCGCCCTCATGATCGTGTGCCAGGTAAGTACGCGTACGTACCATACCATGCATGCAAAGTATGTAACGTTCGTTGCATCCGTCGTTTAGAATTATTGCTGTTTTGTGATCAAGGTGGCGAACGCTTGGATCATGGGGGCGAAGTCCGGGAAGCACGGGGAGGTGGCGATGCCGAGGGCGTACTCGGTGGCGCTGCTGGTGCTGACGTGCGTGCAGGGCGCCGGGTTCGGGATGTCGTGGGCGCCGCTGATCTGGGTGATCCCCGGCGAGATCTTCCCGGTGGAGGTGAGGTCGGCGGGGCAGGCGGTGAGCGTGTCGGTCACGCTGGGGCTCACGTTCGTGCAGACGCAGACGTTCCTGGCGCTGCTGTGCCGGCTCAAGTACGCCACATTCGCCTACTACGCCGGCTGGGTCGCGGCCATGACGGCCTTCGTCCTCGTGTTCATGCCGGAGACCAAGGGCGTCCCGCTCGAGTCCATGGGCGCCGTCTGGGCGGGACACTGGTACTGGAGGCGGTTCGTCGGCGGCGGCGACGGCAAACCGGAGCAGCGCCGTTGACGAATCATCTCCGTGGATCTACACAAGTACCACGACTACACTTACTTACTAATAAAGATGTGTGTGATAAGCTTTCGTGCCGGTCATGCATGCTGAACTAGTCAATTATAAGCCTTGTCACTTTGTTCAGAGGGTCACAAAATTCTTGGGACCAGTTGACAACTTGCTCAAACAAATATTGTGTTATCGGTGATGACTTGCGCGCGGTGACTTTGAGATCATTGATATAGTACCACGGATGGGTAATTATCAATACTCAATCGTAGAAAGAACGTGCTTCCGCTATATATCAGTGTACTACTAGTCTACTGCTCCATCCGTCTCAAAATATAAGCATTTTTATATTTTAACATGATCTTCGAAATGTTACTTTTACCAACGTTATCTATAAAAGTAAAATGTTTTAAATAAAAAGAGTTGCATATTGTGATAGTTTGTTTAATGATAAATCTAGTAGCATCAATTTTATATGATTGATCTTTTTTATTTTTTTGCTATTAATAGTTAAAGTTACAAATATTTGATTTGGTATTATGTTAAAAATACTTATATTTTGGTACAGAGGGAGTAGTATACTCAACTCTACTTTAGTAAATCTACTTTGAATTTTATATTTCTGATACTCGAATTTGGTTAGCTAGTGCCTAGTGGACTAGTAAGTGAAAGAGAAAGACACAACTTGACCGTAATCGCCTTTTTTAATGGAGGGAGCAAGAGAAAGGACAGAGATATACCGAAACGGATGGCTAGAGCTGCAAATTAAAAGATATAATTAAACCATTAGAGGCTAATTAAAGATATATAAACCATTTTCATCGTCTAAAAAGATGGCTCTACGGCGGACTATCTAACAGTATCCTCTGCCGTACAGTCCATACCGTACCACCAATATGTGTATGTATCCCTATATATGTACTTTAGGGTCTATCTCTCAGTACGACACGTACGTACGGTAGAAAGATGTGCATCCCGGACTATTGAGACGGTTTAGGTATCATGACTCATGCGGGGCTATTTGGTTGCCAATTTTGCACCCTGATAGAGGATTTTTTCTGCATTTAATTTGACAATCGGACACTTTTCAAAAACTAATTTCACAAATAAACTGTAGCCAAAACTTATTTCAAAAATAATTCTTTTTTTCAACGCCAAATCATATGGTGCTGAACTTAGACATATCAACGCTAAATAGCACGTCACTGAATGCATGTTGGCACACCGACTCAGTCTCCCATCCGTGGTGGCACATCATTCAGCATCAGTTGACGTGGTGTTGAGGTATCTAAGTTCAACGCCGTATGATTTGACGCTGAACAAAAGGGTAATTTTTAAAATAAGTTTTGGCCACGGTTCATTTACGAAATTAGTTTTCGAAAAGGGTCAAATTATCAAATTAAATGATTTTCCTAGGCGGAGACTTCCCAGCGTTGGTTTGCGTCCTGAGTGGCTGAAGCTTTGCCTCATCTGAGCTGCTCAGACGACACAAAATCATCCAACAAGCATGAAATAAAATCATCTAACAAGCATGAAGATAAGTGCCCACGCAAAACGAGATAAATCATTAGCACATAATTAATTAAATTTTAATTATTAAAAGCTTGAAAAAATGATTTATTTGATTTTTTTTATAGCAACTTCTATGTAGAAAGTTTTCGCACGAAACATACCGTTTAGCAGTTTAAAAGGTGTGGTAACGAGGAAAAATCTGTATCTTGTTGGAGTTATATGTATCATGTGAGACGTGATTCGTCATTCGGGCATGTTACTCGGGTTGCCAACCATTGTTACCCTTGTAATGACCAAAATTTTGTTCAACGGCCGATGTGAGCCTCAACTATTAGAATTTTGTCCGCTGCTCTAGAATTTTAGTAAAGTTGCAGTGTTCCATTTCCATTAAAGCGAATTGAAGACAAAATCTTGGGAGAGTTGCTTATGCTATTGTTTAGTTTGATATATCAATAAAAAGTACCAAATCGTAATCGAAGAAGTTTTCAACAAGAGATAAGGTCTAAAGGTGTAAGTGGCGTATATAAATGGGAATTAACTAGGAATGGTTAGTTATGTATTAGTTGTTGCTCAAATTTTTATTTCAATATGCAACTTGAAACCTTCATGTGTGATTCTCTTCGTACACTTCTTAATTGAAAAGAGCTCATACCATTTTCCTTTCTAAAAAAAATACCAAACCTTGGGTAAAGGCCCCCGCTTACTAGTGCAGCAGTAACCCGTAGGAAGTACTTCCTCTGTTAAAAATATAACGATTCAGTTTAGGTTAAAAGTCTTTTGAATCACATCAGTTGTCAATTTTTTAAATTTTGAATTGCATGGATTCCCTTTTCAAGCATCATTGGCTATAAAATCATTGAAATACTTAGAATCATAAGAATATTATAAAATTTGAATCCTAGAAATCCTTATATTTTGTTTTGGCACTGTGGTGAGCTTGCTATTACCAAATTTTGTAGTAAAACAAACAGTACCATTAAATGGTAAAAAAATGTAAGAATTTGTTAGGCATCAATTCAAATAATCCCTTAATCCAAAATGGCTTGATGATTTTTCGAAAGTTGGCTTGAACACAGGAAGACAAGATAGAATATACTTGCTTTTGTTGTGTCTTATTTAAAGCATTTGTCAGATGGTTGGAATGGTTGCACACGAAAGGAGCACTTGGTATCGGTAGCTTAAATAATCAAACAATGGAAATTTGTGATACCTTGAACCTTGTTACAAATAGCTATCTGTCTGATCCTCAAATTCAAGCTAGTGGGGTTAAGAGCGAGTTGACACTCCATATATATCTTTCATGTACACCTCTGAAACGTAAGAAAGCTCATCTGACCGCAGTTTAGCTCCCTCTTAGACAGAGGCCAGAGGGAGAAAGAGAGAGAGAGAGAGGAGAAGGCTGAGACTGAACATTCAAGATGGCCGGAGGTGTCATCGTGGCGAACGACGGTGATGGCTCCGCCGTGGACCACGGCGGACGGCTGACGTTCTCGGTGGTCATCACCTGCCTCGTGGCGGCCTCCGGCGGCCTCATCTTCGGCTACGACGTCGGCATCTCAGGTGCACGCGCGCATGCGCCTCTCGATTAGTCTGATCTTATCAAAGGAATTAACTGACCTGACCTGCTTCTGCGTCCATCAAGGCGGCGTCTCGACGATGGAGCCGTTCCTGCGGCGGTTCTTCCCCGGCGTGGTGAGGAGGATGGCGGAGGCGAGGCCCGGGAACGAGTACTGCGTCTACGACAGCCAGGCGCTGACGGCGTTCACGTCGTCGCTGTACGTCGCCGGGCTGGTGGCGTCGCTCGTGGCCAGCCGCGTCACCAGGGCGATGGGGCGGCAGGCCGTCATGGTCATGGGCGGCGCGCTCTTCTTCGCCGGCGGCGCCGTCACCGGCTTCGCCGTGAACATCGCCATGCTCATCGTCGGCCGCATGCTGCTCGGCTTCGGCGTCGGCTTCACCAACCAGGTCAGTGTCACAGTCACACCTCTTCCATCATCTTCCACCATGCTGTAAATGCGTCTGACCGTCGATTAGTATTGAGCGACACCCTTAATCCTGCGTCAGCGGATTGTCCAAAGTCTTTGGCTGATAGACACAGAGACGGAGCCATCATCATTGCTCATTGGTGAACTTATCTGCTATTTGCTTTCAGACAGCTATGTTAGTATCTTTATATTATATCAGGATATGCTTCGAAGCAGCCACTGCCATGATCCCAAGTGTTTTTTTTATTATTTTTGGCTTAAATATAAGGGCAGGTGAATCCGCACATACAGAGAAAAAACGAGAGCCAATCCATTCGTCAAATGACTCAAACCAATGCGATCTCCAAGTAGTAGTATACTAGTATTCTTAATTATCTGTCAGTCCACTCATGAAACTCTAAGTGCGATTAAGCTATGAAGAACGTTGCAGTTAATTACAGACAGCTAGTAGTATACTGTAGTACTTAGGTCGATTACCACATGGCCTATTCCGACATTTGGTGCAACTAATCCACCGATGGTGGTGGTGGCCTGGTGCGCTGACCTGTACCCGCCGAGATGCCGCGCCTTGGCCTCGGTGGCGTCACGCATCACTAGTACCAACCACGTCCCGCGCCGCGAGTATCACACGAGTGCACCGGGCGTTGCAGCACGACGGGTTCGATCGTGTCGTGTGGGTTCTTGACGAACGAAATGGGCAGGCGGCTCCTCTCTTCCTCGCCGAGATGGCCCCGACGCGGTGGCGCGGCTCGCTCACGGCCGGGTTCCAGTTCTTCCTCGCCGTCGGCGTCGTCATCGCCACCGTCACCAACTACTTCGCGTCGCGCGTCCCCTGGGGGTGGCGCCTCTCCCTCGGCCTCGCGGGGGCGCCCGCCGTCGTCATCTTCCTGGGCGCGCTCTTCCTCACCGACACGCCCAGCAGCCTCGTCATGCGCGGCGACACGGCCCGCGCGCGCGCCGCGCTGCTCCGGGTGCGCGGGGCTGGCGCCGACGTGGAGGCGGAGCTGAAGGGCATCGTGCGCGCCGTGGAGGTGGCGCGCCAGGGGGAGGACGGCGCGTTCCGGCGGATGGCGGCGAGGCGGGAGTACCGCCCTTACCTGGTGTTCGCCGTGGCCATGCCCATGTTCTTCCAGCTCACGGGCGTCATCGTGATCTCCTTCTTCTCCCCGCTGGTGTTCCGCACCGTCGGGTTCGGCAGCAACGCCGCGCTGATGGGCAACGTCATCCTCGGCGCCGTCAACCTCGTCTGCCTCATGCTCTCCACCCTCGTCATCGACCGCTACGGCCGCAAGGTGCTCTTCATGGTCGGCGGCGCCATCATGATCATCGCCCAGGTAATCAATTGCCCAAAACGTTCACTTCATCAGTAGTACTCGGGCTTGAACTTTTTTTTTCTCTTGAAGGTTGGGGTGGCGTGGATCATGGGGGCGCAGGTGGGGAAGAACGGGTCGGAGGCGATGGCGAGGCCGTACGCGGTGGCGGTGGTGGCGTTCACGTGCCTGCACACGGCGGGGTTCGGGTGGTCGTGGGGCCCGCTGGGGTGGGTGATCCCCGGCGAGATATTCCCGGTGGACATCCGGTCGGCGGGGCAGGCGATGAACGTGTCCATCGGCCTCGGCCTCACCTTCGTGCAGACGCAGTCGTTCCTCGCCATGCTCTGCCGGTTCAGGTACGGCACCTTCGCCTACTACGCCGCGTGGGTCGCCGTCATGACCGTCTTCATCGCCGTCTTCCTGCCGGAGACCAAGGGCGTCCCGCTCGAGTCCATGGCCACCGTCTGGGCGCGACACTGGTACTGGAAGCGGTTCGCGCGGGAGCAACCAAAGACGAGCGCCGACGAACCGACCGGGACGTACTGATGTTTCACGATGTGTAGATGTACTTAATTCTGTGGAGTACATGTCTTGTATAACTTTTGAATCATGGTACTTGGTCCTAGTTCACTCGTCTGTTTCAATCGAAATCAAATGTATAGAACTCCAACATCGGTCGCTCCGATCCTACATAGCTCAAGTGTTGAAAAATCCTCACGACACTGTTGCAAGTGATTTAGGATTTGAATAGCCCACGTGGGTGTCTAGCGTGGCAAAAAAAAAAAAAAATCGTCAGCATAACAAAGTTACTGACAAAGCTCTTTACCCTCTACCCCTCTCTCTCCCCCCCCCTATAGATGGCCATGTGGGCCAGGCCGTGCCGTGCCTGGGCCGAGGCTTGTCGGGCCGGCACGGCCCGACCGACGCACCGGGCCATGCCGTGCCAGCCCACATGCCGCACTCACGGCCCAGGCACGGCCCAACACGCCTCGGGCCGTGCCGGGCCGGCCCGAAGGCACGATGGGCCATCGTGCTTTTCCTCAGAATAAGTCTAAATTTCCTCTCTCCTATTGGGCTGTGACATATGTATAGCTAAAAAAGTCTATTTTACCTCCCTCTTCTTTGGGCTGTGGTATATAAATAGCTACGATAAATCTATTTAAGGTCCCTATTCTTTAGACAATGACATTTATATGTCTATTTTTAGTCCCTATACTTTGTGTACCGGGCCTGGCCTGCCGGCCCGACCGTGCCGGGTGTCACGCCCCGAATTAGTCCTGACCGGAACTAACCCGTGACGCTCCAAATTAACCTGTTAATCGATACCAGTCCCAGGAAACAGTGCTGGTATCACAGGGAGACAGAATATCACAGCAACAGAAGTCTCTTCATTATAGAGTAGAAGTACAGTCATGTTGGGCTGCGGACAGATCCCGAGCTCACAACTGCATTACAAAAAGAAAGCGGAAGCTAGGACTTGGACTAAACAATCACAGGCGCGACTTGGGAACTAGGCCGAAACCCTAAAACTCATCGTAGCCGGCTTGCTCCTGGAAAAACTCCTCATCAGCAGGATTCGCTTCATCTTCTTCAGCAACTGAGGGGGGGGATATTTATATAGAGCAAGGGTGAGTACGGGAGTACTCAGCAAGCCAGGGGAAATAAGTGTTTAATGCAGGCTTCAAGGAATGGCTGTTGTTTTTGCAATTGATTTTATTTGAACTATTTTCTAAAGGCAACTAAGTGAGTGCTTCTCAAACGACACGGATGAGACAGTGCGTCTCGTCCGATCGGAGTATGTGCAATGTGTCAGTCTTTAGATCTTGAAACAAGGTTGGCACCCGGCCAAAAGCTTTTTGAACGGCCACCCGGGCCAACAACTTTTAAACTGCCACCCGGGCCTAGCTGATCCCATCAGCTGCAGGTTTTCCAAACATCGAACCCAGTTTCACAACAGCAATTTCACAAGCAGTAGTCAAACAAAACTACGCTAGGAATCACCTCACATCCGCCCGTGACCGTGGGCACGGCTGTTCGAACAGTTTAATGACCTCTGCAGAGGGGGTACACTTTACCCACACGACATTACTAACCCGGGTCACCCAGCCCGTGGGGATCAGCCACGTCGGGAGACCTCCAAGCTTTCATGACAAGGCATTTCGAAAGCCGATGCAGGTTTACCATATGCCGACGAGAGGGGTCCCAGACCAACAACAGGTTAGGTCCCAGACCATACTGTGCCAGGAAGCCCAGGGGTCCTCCCCGACACCACCCCGGCGAATCCACATGTCTCTCGGCATCAAGGCTCCCCTGATAAGCTAGTTACTCAGCCAGGGGTGTCCCATTCCACCCATGTGGTCGTACTTGTCTTATGTTTGGATGAAATTCCAAGGAATCGGTCCTTAAGTGCGAGAGCGGGAAACCGTACACCCGGTACGTTCCCCGGTCCGCGGTTTTGGAAATTCATTTAGTTCGCAAGCACCGACCCAAGTGTCGGGTTTTCCAAGTCTTTTGGAAAACTCCAGTTTTACCCAAGTTGTTACTCAGATTTTAAGTTTGAAGGCGACCGTCGGTACTCGCACAGAGTGCGCGAGTATCGAGGCGCAACTGGGTGGTTACAAGGGGACATGGTATAGCAATTAACAATGGAAGGATCAAATGCGACAATTTAGGTAAGTCCGCCAATCTGCTTCGCAGACGGGACAACAGATTAAGTGTGATCCTATCAATGCATAATATTTTGCAAGCAACATAATTAAATTTCAAATATAGGCTCAAGGTGTTCAAAGGTGGCTTGCCTTGCTCGAGATCTGGAGCTTGATCCTCGAAATCCTCGCACTGCGGGTCTTCGGGCTCCGAAACTACACGCGAAACGGGGCAACTCAACAAACAGTGAAAATAAAGCCCTATTAATGACCTCTGAGCGTGCCACTAGATAGATCTCGAGATTTGATGAATTTTGGAAGTTGAACGGAGTCAAACGGATTTACGGTTGGGAAGATATAGAATTTCTAAGATTATTGAATTTCTAAGATTATTTAATTAAATCCTTTTTTGGAAAAGAGAAAGAAAAGGAAGGAGGGAGGAAATTTAGACTTTCCTCGGGCGGCTAGGGTGCGGCCCAAGGGATCTGGGGCGGCTCGGCCGAGCTTAATGGTCCGGCCGGCCCAAAACGGCCCAAGCGCGCGCGCGCGCGGGAGGGGAGAGAGAGTCCGGTGGACCGGGCTCACCACGCGCGGTCCCGGGTGGGACCCGCTTGTCAGCGGCTCGGCTCACCGTGCGGAGGGAGCACGCGGCGCACGCGCGCGGGCGGGGAGGAACGCGGTGCACGCGCGCGGTCCGCTGCGGACGCAGATGCGACGGGCCCACGCGCAGCCTCACGGCTTGCGGTGGAACGCGCGCACGGGGAGGGACCGACCGGGGTCGGCTCGACCCGGTCTAAGCTGAGCTGGCGCCGACGTGGCGCCTACGTGGCTGCCACGCAGGACGGCGGGAGGTAGACGACGACCCGGCCGTGAATGGACGGCGGGCGGCGGCGGCGAGCGGCGGAGCGAACTACGGAGATACGGGCAAAAGCGAGCACACCGGGCGGTTGTTCGTGACAGGGGGAGGCGAGCCAACGGCTCGGATTCGCCGGAGGTCGCTCGACGGCGGCGGATTGCGGCGGCGGCAACCGGCGGCGGAAGAAGAGGGAAACGGCGACGAGAGCATCTACGGCGGTGAGAGCATCTACGCGGCTTCGGGAACTCGACGCTAGCGTCGGATTGGGCGGAACTACGCCGAGCGAGGCCGGCGACGAGCGGGTGCTACGGAGCTCGGGCGGCGACGGCGGCGAGCACACGGCGAGCGAAGGCAACGGTTGGGGCGGCGCCGGCTAGCTACGGGGGGTCTATTCGAGCTACTACCGAAAGCTAGGGGGAGGAGACGGAGCGAGGAGGGGGAACGGAGAGAGACATCACCGAGAAGAGGAGGGGCGCTGTGACGAGAGGCCGACGGCGCGGGAGTAATCTCTCCGGCCTCGGGCCGGGGAAGGGGAAGGAGAGGGCGCGGCCGAAGTCCCCTTCCGCGTCCTCGAATGCACCGGCTCTCCCGGCGCTCGGCGAAGGACGGCGGAGGTGAGACAGAGCACGGGGCGGCGGCTATGGCGCGGAGACGAATGGAAGAGGAGGGGTAAGGGGAGGCCGGGGGTTTAAAGGGGACGGCAATGTCGGTTTGAGAACCGACTTGCGCAGTCAAGGCGCGAGCTGGCGCTCCGGCTAGCGGCCAAATTGGCGACAGGGAGGATGACGCCGGCGGGGAGGAAAAGGGGAAAAGGAAGGGGGAAAAGGGGCTTGCCCCTTTGCCGATTTGGGAAAGAGGAGGAGGGGAGCGGGGGCGACGCGGCAGAGGGAGGGGGGGCGCTGCCTCCGTCCCTTGGCGGCTTGCGCGCGGAGTGGCGGGGGCCGGGCGATGACGACGGCGATGACGGCGGCGGTTTGGAGCGGAGCGGCGACACTGGCGACAGGCGCGGGCAGGCGCTGACGACGGCGGCGACCGAGCGGTCGGCCGCGCGCGCGGGAAACAGCGAGAGGCGCGGGCGCGCGCGAGCAACGGCACGCGGGGAGCGGCAGCGAGGGAGAGAGACGCTCGGGGTGGCTCTCGCACGCGCGAGCAGCGCGCGGGCGAGGCTGAGCGGGGGGGGGGGAAGGAGCGCGCCGGGGGCGGGGAAGAGAGAGAGAAAAAGAGAGCCCGGGAGAGAGAGAGAGATGGGCCGAGCGGAATTCGGCCCATCGAACCCCGGGGGAGGCAAACTAAACTTTGCGGAGGGAATCGATTTGGAAGGATTTGGATTCGGATTTGAACTCGACGATAGATCGGGGATTGAGATCTTGAGAGGGCACGGACACTAGACAACAATCAAAGAAACAAATTTCGCAGATAGGGTTTTTAAGAGATAATTTTCCCGCTAGGCGCCACGACGGAACGGGCGCTACACCGGGCCGGCCCGACCGTGCCGGGCCAACCCAGCGTGCCGGTGGGGAGGCCCAAGCACGACCTGACGGTCGGGCCGTGCCGTGCTTGGGCCGGGCCAAAAAGGCGTGCCGTGGGCCGGGCCTTTGGGCCTCGGGCCTTATGGCCAACTATACCCCCCCCCCAGAAATTCCCCTCTCCCCCTCTCAAATGAGAATTTTCAAAATATGTCATTCTATTCGTACCATCCTCAGGATTTGCCATTCAATTCATAACACTCCGTCCCTCCGAAGCCGCACACCGTCGCAAGTCCATGTCGCGCCATCCGTCTGCCTCATACGCCGTTGCTCGCGAGCTTCTCCTTCCCACGCACGGGCATTTTACTAGTATGTTAATATAAGGGCTCTAAAATAAATAATGAAAACTGCAAGAGAATCAGCGTCGAATACAACAATCACAATCTTTGTTGTACGCATAGGAAATTCATGTCCGTGGAGGTGGCGCGCCCGGGGAAGGATGGCGCATTCCAGCGGATGGCGACGAGGCGGGAGTACCGGCCTTATTACCAGGTGTTCGCCGTGGCCATGCCCATGTTCTTCCACCTCATGGGCATCATCGTGATTTCCTTCCTCCCCCCCGCTGGTGTTCCGCACCGTCAGCCTTGTCCGCCTCATGCTCTCCACCCTCGTCATCGACCGTTACGGCGGTAAGGCTGCAAGGTGCTCTTCCTAGTCGGTGGCGTCATCGTGATCATTGCCCAGGTAATTAAGTGCACATGTCCACTTCGTAAGTACTCCCTCCGTCCAAAAAAAACTTAACTTCTAGAGTTTGAATTTTTTCTAAAAAAAACCAACTTTTATCATTCTTCCTACCCTTAGCACGTAAAACGAGAAGGCTTATTCCTTCAATACCCTTTATCTACCTATCACTCTTACTATTTTCTTACTGTTTTTTTCAATGATTAAGAATATTTTATTCATTCTCACCCTCCACTATTTTCATCTTAGGATGATAGGAATGGATTTTTTGTGAGACGGAGGGATTAGTTGTTTGTTCCAGCTTGAGTCTCACATGTACGGTTTTGAGTTTGAGCTTTTCTTGAAGGTTGGGTTGGCAATGTGGCATGGATGGTGGTGGCGCAGGTTGGGAAGAACGGGTCGGCGGCGACGGCGACGGCGTACGCGGTGGCAGTGGTAGGCGTTCACGTGCCTGCACACGGCAGGGTTCGTGTGGTCATGAGTGCCACTGCGGTGGGTGGCGCCGTGCGAGGGAGATATTTCCCGGTGGACATCCGGTCGGCGGAGCAGGCGATGACCGTGTCCATCGTGTCCAGGGGCGATGAGCGACGACGAAACGAACCAACCGAAGTGACTGATCGAGATTGATGTTTCACGATGTGTAAATGCACGTACTTAGTCCTAGTTCACTCATCTGTTTCAATCGAAAAATCAAATGTATAGCTCCATCTTTATATGCTATTGTTAGAAGAAAGACTACTTCCATTGCTAGTGTCAAGAAAACTGTTCCACTTAATATTTTTTTAGAAGAGTTTTAATTGGTTAGAATATTGTATATTGGCTGCTATTGTACATATTCAGTTGAATCATTTCTCTGATTATTTTAGATGGAATTATCATCAGAATATTCTGATAGATTCTCGGTGAGGTCAATGCACCTAGCTTTAATCAATAATGGCTATATTGAGAGGAATAAGTGTATTTGGAAGCTTAAGATGCCACTTAAGATTAAGATCTTTACGTGGTACTTGCTTAAAGGGGTTGTACTAACCGAGGACGATTTGATAAGACGGAATTGGAATGGTAGTTTAAGATGTTTTTTTTATGAAAAATGAGACTATTCAACATCTTTTTATGGACTATCATTATGCAAAGTTTATATGGAGAGCAGTTCAGTTCTCATTTGGTTTTAACCTTCCTACTAGCATATCCTCATATTTTTGATGATTGGCTATTGGGGTTGACAAGAAAAAGAGTAAACTGATATTTGTAGGAGCATCTGTCATATATTGGGCTTTGTGGTTGAGCAGGAATGATATGGTTTTTAACAAATCACCATCTATTTCATATATGTAGGTAATTTTTAGGGCAACTCATTGGCTCTGGTTTTGGGCACAATTACAAAAGTGTGATGAAGATGGAGAGTTTCTAAAAGTTGCATGTCGTAATCTTGAGACGACGGTCATGCAACTGTTTGCCAACTATGGATGGAGATTCACAAATAAGCTTGAATAAATGTGTTCTCCTTGGTTTGGTTTCTTCATTTTTATGGTTGGTGTGTTCTTCTATTTATGGACTACACTCTATTCTAGGGTGCTACTGTGCTAGTTTGTAATAATTAGCTGTAGCTCTTTTGAGCAAAGACAGGGATGTTATATTACACTAGCAAAAATGCTCATGCGTTGCCACGGAAAGAAAATACGAGAAAATTGAATTAAAACATATTAAATTCTAATTAAATGAAATACAAATTTTCTGGAATATTTGGGTATTTTTTAAATAGGTAGATATAAAATTAAACCAATTTACAAGTAAACTAAGTGTGAGAAATAAAATGATATGGATGGATTTAATTTTTATTAAATTCTTCATATTAACTACACCATTTTAAATTTTCTTGGAATTTACAGAGCTTAATTGCTAATTTTGCTAATACAAACATCATTTCAGCATTTATTTAAATAAAAATCCTTCTTTTCTCTATGGGCCATTTCCAGCCCATGTTCTTCAGCCCGCAAGCGACAAAAGTCTAAATAATATTCCCATACTCCTCTCACTTGCCGTGCGGCCTGTAACCTCAAATGTGTTGGACCAACAGCCCGCGTGCGGCCCAAGTGGTCCGGTCCGATGATGTAGGCCAGCCCAGCGAACGATCGATGATTGGACGGCTCAGTCGATTCCAAATCAATCAAAACCCTAACCATAACCCTCCCCCTCCCCCGATCGGCTCGCCGTCCCCCATCCCCCCTCTTACCGCCGGCCGCCTCCCCCGCCCGACGCCGCCTATCGCCCTCCCCCATCGGCGCCGGCTCTCCCCTCTACCCTCCAGCGGCGCCGCTTCCCCTCCCCTCCCCTCTCCCTTCTAGCAGCGCCGCTCCCTCTCCCCCTCTCCCTCCCGTCTCACCGGCACGGTGCGGGGAAGGCGGGGTGCGGCGGAGACGGCGTCCCTCCCCCTCTCCCTCTCCTCGTCGGCCTCGACAGCCGTCCCTCCCTCTCGGTGACGGCGCCCTCTCCACCCTCAAGATCCAGCAGCGCCTTCCCAACGGCGGCGTCGACAGCGACGACAGTGTCAAAGGCGTCTGCGGGTGGATCCGTCGGCGATGGTGGCGACTGCAGGCGGATCTGGCAGCGGCAGCTCCCTCCGCCGCCTCTCTTCTCGATCCCTCCGTTGGCGGTGGCAACGGCCGAGGAGATCCGACGGCGCCCCGTGGATGGATCCGGTGGCGACAACGGCGTTGGTGGCTTCCTGGTGATGTTTTTATTTTTCTTCCCATTCTTTTTCTCAATTTCGATTGGATTTTGTATCTAGTTTTTTTTTGCTTTATTTGCCTTATGATGCACTCGGAAGATAAGATAGATAGATTGAATCGGACTTTTTTTTTTGTTTTCATGTTTTTTTCGCCTTTTTTGTTATTGTGAATGACGGAAACGTTTTTAATTTTTTTACCGCTTCACATATAATCGAATCCATGCCACATATAATTGGATTCGATTTTTTTTCACCCTTTTTTCACGGATGGACGATGAAAACACCTTTAATTTTTTAAGTAGTAGAGATACAGATAGAGATTATCTAAATTGGCTGCTCCGATCCTAGATAGCTAGAGACCTGAAGTCTTGAAATTCTGAAGTGAGCGGGCCACCATTTTGCATTCGAATCGAGGACGGCGGCCTCAGATGGGAAGTTACGTTCAAGACTCCGAGTCCAATTCTTGTGGGCCCTAATGTCGTATTGGGCCGAAGAATCCCTACTTCCTACGCGTGGCCGTAGCCTAACGATTTCTGTGCTGTGGGCCTGGGCTTCTATTCCCACTGGACTATAAGACATTGTGCACGCGCGCTCTCTCTTTCTTCCTGCGATTACACCGAAGATGTGCATGCACACCCCCCGCTAATACAGTCATACACAAGAGTTGAAGATCAGTGTTAAATTCCTAACATCACTACATATTTCTATAATTCTATTCAAATATACTCGTGTGTATAATATTCGTGAGCAGGAAGATTTAAACTTCTCAGTGGAGTAATATACTCACGATTTCACCATCACACAACCACTCTTCCCTTCTGTGTTATATACAAATTAAAACTGCCTCCATGTGAAGGTAAATGGTGGATAAAATGTTGGGTGAAATTACAGCACAAGCCAAAGCTATGGACAAACGTGGGGCTGTACATCGAAGAAAGAAATGGAAAGATAATATACTGTAATATGGGCTTTACCTGGTTGGCTTGACCCAAATTATTTGTGGGCCCTGATTACATGCCCATTGTATGCACAATTTATATACGTACTAGTAGCTCTCAGGTCACATCTCATACTACACTAATGGCAACTTGTATACCCAGAAAGAAAAATGGCAACTAGTATAAGACTGGATAGAGTAGACCACCACTTCATTGGATGGGTTCTTTTGTAGATATATATCACCATTCAGTTCATTTTACATGACCAACTCTGCATTTATCGTTTGCAGATTTCTGTATCTTCTTTTATTCTTTTATACTTCCTGGTGGACGATAGTTAGGCCTGAACTTTGTAGATAGTACAAAATAAACTTCTTTACTAGTAATTAGAACTAGAACTCGATCATTGTTGTGTTGTTATAAATACCCCGTCGTATTGCTGCGGAAAATTAAGCTGTATAATATTTATAAATAAGTTGTAATATATTTTGTAAACCAAAGCAAAATGATGTCTTATGTTTTATATAATTTACGCATGGTTGCAAATATAATGCAAGGTGAAATTGATACTTCAAATTTTGAGCTTAAAAATAATTGAGATTGTATGGTTTTATGAGAGAAGAAAAAAGAAACTATGTGTATATAGATCTATCATTCGCAGGTTAGAAATAATTGGAATGATGTGGCTTTATGAGATAAGTAAAAAATAACATTAACTAAATTTAGTGGGATGAACTATATAAGTATATATGATAGGGTTTAACAGAACGGTCAAACCAAAATATTGGTTAATCTGGCATTGCCTTAATGATGTGGTTTTTAACCATAAAAATATATAACATTATGCAGGTTATCTTGGTGTGTTATAACTGGTTGTATTCTTGATGTATGATGCTATCATAGAAACAACATAATACTATGTGTAATTATGCTAATTAGTACACATTTGAAATTGGTAACCAATAAGCTTTTGTTCTAGTTTGGATGATGTAATACCAACAGAATTTCATATTAGAATCTGTGTGATTTTAAAAACGTTATTTCAACTGATTATTTTATTGGTGAAAGTTAAAGGTTTGTGACGTTTGTCCCATCACGTTATTTTTTTTAGTTCTTTTCTTTTTACTTCCGAGATCTTTTTGGTTGTCTGTCCTTTGGTAAGGACCGGAGACGTAATTCATTTCCTCTGTCTAAAAACATATTAGCATCAAACAATAATCAATAAGAGGCTAAACTGCAGTTACTGTACTTTATTCATGATTATGCTTATTTTTTGAAGCCTCGATGTGTTCCAAAATCACACTTTGAATTTTCTATGTGCTCGGTGATGCGTGCCTTTCAACTTTTTGATGCGGATGTGACGAACTAAAATTTGACCTGAGTTAACATACAAGAGATGATGCGCCTTATGTACATATGGACAGTAGATAGTTGCCGGACAGCCCCGCTAATAATGTACTAGTCCTTTGGAACTTTTTTGTTACCAGCACGCTCTCAAAGCGGAAGAACTACTCCGGTGGCAAACACACTCAAGATACATCATACATGCATCCATTTCGCTAATTAATTTGTTCCCTTAATTGGCACTTTGAATCTAAGAGTGTGCGGTTTGAACATTGATAAAACCTGCACATCAGCGTGAACTTGATAGAGTTTTTTTTTAAAAAAAATAATTAGGCGGTGAACTTGATAGAGTTAGATCAAGCCTTCAACTGCCGTGACAGGAGAGGCTTTGTCTCTGTGCATGTCCACGTGTTATCGCTTTCCTCACAATTCATCGCACTCTCGCTCGTTGATGTACTGCCTCCCCGGCTCCCCCGAAGTCAGAAATCCACAGGGGATCGGAGCACAGTGTGTGACGCGCGCGGCCTATAAAGAGACCCCGAGACGCTGCCCCTCTTTCCCCGTGTAGAGTTCAGAAGCTCCTTTGCTGAGACAGATTTCCGAGTAGCCGGCGAACGCTTTGCCTTGCTCGCTGTGTAGCTAGCGGAGGGCTTGGAGCGATCGAGCGATCGAGCGCGTTTGCACGGGGCTAAGCGTGGAGGAGAGGCCGGTGGTGAGCCAGCAGCTGTGCAGGCAGCCAGGCAGGCAGCAAGCTAGCGGCCGGCTAGTCGATCGCGCGCGGCTCCCCGCGCAATGGCGGCAGGGACAGAGGCGGCGCGGGACTACGGCGGCGGCGTGACGGCCAGCGTCGTGGTGACCTGCCTCATCGCCGCCTCCTGCGGCCTCATCTTCGGTTACGACATTGGCGTCTCAGGTATAGTAGCTGCCTCCCTCTTCTCATCGTATATTCTCTGCGAATCCGAGTTGATCAACTAGGTAGAAATCAACCTCTTGCGCGTCTCACCCGGGCTCCGGCCGGTAAAACACTAAAATTTTCGAATAATCAGGTGCGGTTCGGTTGGGTCGGGGGTAGGGCAGTAGCATTTTCTTGTAATTTCGATGAAAGGGGATGGGTAGCGCTGTAATTAGTTTTGGAGCGAAGCTGCGAAGCGATGTTTTTGCCGCTCCATCTCGATAGTATAATTTTTTGGAGCGATTCACCCCGCTCCGCTCTATTTTTTGGTGGATCTATCGTTTGGCACAGCTCCAGCTCTAGATAAGTTGGGGCTGGGAGCTAGACCTATGTTAAACGGGGCGTTAATCAAAACACACAAAAAAAAAATCCTCATGTTTGACTGCTCCAGCAGCATGTTTGTTGATCTTCGAAAGAAAGACGCATTCATCAAGCATATATCTTATTCTTCCTCACCAGCTGCCTTGATTTACTGACACAGTACCCTGATATGCTAATGGGCCAGACTAGGTTGGTTGGTTGGGACCACCGAACCATCCTAGGCAAGTACTATTCTGTTTTGGGATTTGGGTTGTGGAAAAAGCCAGATTTAATTATGTGGCGCTAAAAGAAATACTTGCCCTTCACATAATTTTGGAGGCCGGGTTTGTGGCATTTTGCCTTTAACGTACTGTCATGAGGTTCATTTTATCAGCATTTGGGTTCCAATAATTAAGGCCATGATTCCAAACCAACAAAGGAATTACTTCTTCCCCTTCCAAAGTTAGTGGGTGATAATATGGTGTCACGCCCCGAACTAGTCCCGACCGGGACTAGCCCGTGACGCTCCAAATTAACCTGTTAATCGATACCAGTCCCAGAAAACAGTGCTGGTATCACAGGAAGACAGAATATCACAGCAACAGAGGTCTCTTTATTATAGAGTAGGGGTACAGTCATGTTGGGCTGCGGACAGATCCCGAGCTTACAACTGCATTACAAAAGGGAAGCGGAAGCCAAGACTTGGACCAAACATCACAGGCGCGACTTGGGGACTAGGCCGAAACCCTAAAACTCATCGTAGCCGGCTTGCTCCTGGAAGAACTCCTCGTCAGCGGGATCCGCTTCATCTTCTTCAGCAACTGGGGGGGTTATTTATATAGAGCAAGGGTGAGTACAGGAGTACTCAGCAAGCCATGGGAAATAAGTGTTTAATGCAGGCTTCAAAGAAAGACTATTGTTTTTGCAATTGATTTTATTTGAACTCTTTTCTGAAACAACGAAGTGAGTGCTTCTCAAACGACACGGATGAGACAGTGCGTCTCGTCCGGTCGGAGTATGTGCAATGTTTCAGTCTTTTGAATTGATCAAGATTGGCATCCGGCCAACAGCTTTCAAACGGCCACCCGGGCCTGGCTGATCCCATCAGCCGCAGATTTTCCAAACATCAAACCCATTCCACAACAGCAAATTTCACAAGGCAGTAGTCAAACAAAACTACGCTAGGAATCACCTCACATCCGCCCATGACCGTGGGCACGGCTGTTCGAACAGTTTTAATAACCTCTGCAGAGGGGGTACACTTTACCCACACGACATTACTAACCCGGATCATCCAGCCCGTGCAGAACGGCCACGACTAGAGACCTTAAGGCTTTCATGACAAGGCATTTCGAAAGCCGACACAGGTTCACCATATGCCAACGAGAGGGGTCCCAGACCAACACCAGATTAGGTCCCAGACCATACTGTGCCAGGAAGCCCAGGGGTCCTCCCCGATACCACCCCGGCGAATCCACATGTCTCTTAGTATCAAGGTTCCCCCGATAAGCTAGTTACTCAGCCAGGGGTGTCCCATTCCACCCATGTGGTCGTACTTGTCTTATGTTCGGAGGAGATGGATTGAGGAGGGAGAACGGGGAGATGCGCTATCGTGCGGACGGGGCGCAGTGACGATGGGCCGACGGCACGGGAGTGATCTCTCCGGCCTTGGGCCAGGGAAGAGGAGGAAGACGAGCTCCCGGAGTCCCCTTCCGCGTCCACGAACGCACCGGCTCTCCCGGTGCTTGGCGATGGACGGCGGAGGCGAGATAGAGGGGCGGCAAAGGCGCGGTGGCGGCGAGCGAAACGGGAGGAGGAATTGATGGGAGGGCGCCTTGGTTTATAGGACGACGATGTCGGTTTGGAAACCGACCTTGGGCGGTCAAGGCGCGAGCTGGCGCTCGGCGCTCGCGGCCAAAACGGTGACAGAGACGGATGACGCCGGCGGGGAGGGGAAAAGGAAAAAAGGAAGGGAGAAAGGGAGCTTGCCCCTTGCCTCTTTGGGGAAAAGGAGGAGGGAGCGAGGGCGACGCGGCAGAGGGAGGAGGAGCTCTGCCTCCGTCCCTTGGAGGCTAGCGCGTGGAGTGGCGGAGGCCGGGTCGTGACGACGGCGATGACGGCCGGGCGGTTTGGAGCGGAGCGACGACACGGGCGGCAGGCGCGGCAGGCGCTGACGGCGGCGGCGACTGGCCGGTCGGCCACCATGGCGCGCGCGCGCGGGAAGCAACGGGCGGCGCAGCGATTTGGGCGGCGTCGGCGGGAAACGGCAGCGAGGGCGGAGGGCGCTCGGCTCGGCGCGGCTCACGCGCACGCGTGCGCAGCGCACGGGCAGAGCGGGGGAGAGGGAGAGAGAGAGAGAGAGAGAGCCGGGGAGGGAGGGGGAGATGGGCCAAGAAGGATTCGGCCCATTGAACCCGAGGGAGGCGAAATAGACTTTTGTGGAGGGATTTGATTTGGGAAGGATTTGGATTCGGGATGAACTCGATGATAGATCGAGGATTTGAGATCTGAGATGGCACGGACACTAGACAACAAGCAAAGAAACAGATTTCGCAATTAGGATTTTTAAGAGATAGTTTTCCCGCTAGGCGTCACGACGGAACGGGCGCTACATATGGGTGGGTTTAGTTCACACCAAAATTAAAAGTTTGGTTAAAATTAAAACGATGTGATGGAAAAGTTGAAAGTTTGAAGAAAAATTTTGGAACTAAACTCGGCCATGTAGTGTAGGTATCGAATACTTCTGTTGTTTGATTGGTCGATCAAAAGGTAGATACTAGGTTACCCAGAATTCTTCTGTCGCGTTCGCGAAAAATAAACCCAGAATTCTTTTGTCAGAGATGGGCACACAGTTCTACGTTTTCCTTCGCGCCACAGGCAGCTTTAGAACTCATTTGATATAGAGGATTTATAGGAATTTTTGCGTAAATTGAACTGCTTCTTGTGAAATTTATGTAAAATTTTATCCTTCCGAAAGGTCGAAAGGAGCCCTTATATTGAATACCGTAGATATTTGGATTGAAATCAATTTCTATTTAAAACCATTTTCGCTCCTAGCTAGAAACATCTCCATCCTCCTAAATTTAGTAGCGCCGCCTAAAGTTTTATCAAGATATATAGAGAATAAACTTATCCTTTCAGTTGGCCTTTTGTTAGTTGGAAAAATTGCTCTCTAGTTATATATGATGTAGATGTCATCGCTGACTTGGTGGATAAGGTGCTCAATTGTTTGTTCTTATTAATAGTTCCATTTGATACAGAGTCTGATGCAAGGAATATTGTATTATCAGAGTCACTACATAGTACATATCTGGGAATCAAATTTGACTTAGCTTTAAAAAATCCACACCATATATATTGTCTACAAGATAAAGCAAGATTTAGCTAAAATATTGTACAGGTCAAAAATAATCTTGGACATATTCATTAGCAATTTTTTTAAGATCACAGATTTTTTTTAAAAAAAAGAAATTGTTTTGTCATGGAGAGCTCCAAGCCTCCAAAAACTAGCTAGGCTGTCCTTGAGAGGCTACGATGCTTGCCAGCTGAGCCTGAGTACCTGTTATTTTCACCGTTGCTAGTGATCGACCGATCGCTTGATAGCTCTAGCTCTAGCTAGAATCTTATTCCAATCGAATTTGATCGAGTTTCATTATGTTGCTTAACACGGAAGCTAACAAGGATATGTCAAAAGCACCAACACATTTTGCCAAAAAAGCATGTAGGGAATCAGATCTGCAGCAATGCTTCAGGGACGTAATTAACACCACAAATTATTCACTAGATTATTGAAGCAGATTATTTGCTGATCACTCGTTTTAAGTCATCTTTTAAGTTTGTTTTTTTCTAAAACATCTAATTTATCAAGTAAATAATCCGTCACAATAATCCGCTAAACAATCCGAAAGGAAAACGACCTAAGCTAGGCACTTCACAATTATATTAGCAAACGCAGCCAAAGTCCACTGAAAGAGTTACCCGATCGAAAAGCCACACGCTAGCTGCCCAAAGTGGATAGAGTATATATGAACGTGCAGAGGCCAGGGCCCAGGGGAACATGTGTGCACTACTTGCACTCATGCAACCTATCGAAGTGCTGTGTACAA
This sequence comes from Oryza sativa Japonica Group, assembly GCF_034140825.1. NCBI lineage: Eukaryota > Viridiplantae > Streptophyta > Magnoliopsida > Poales > Poaceae > Oryza > Oryza sativa. The sequence goes on from NC_089038.1 coordinate 23,110,189, forward strand.
GTGCTTAGTGGCAGTGCTCACACAACCAGCGGACTTGTCTAGCTGTGAGATCAATCAGCAAGTAGTAGTAAGTTGCTATGCTTAGGGCCTGTTTAGTTGGTAAAATAAAAATTTTTAGTTGTTACATCGGACGTTTGATCGAATGTTGAAAGGGGTTTTCGGACACGAATGAAAAAACTAATTTCATAACTTGTCTGGAAACCGCGAGACGAATCTTTTGAACCTAATTAATCCGTCATTAGCACATGTGAGTTATTATAGCACCTATGACTAATCATAGACTAATTAGGTTCAAAAGATTCGTCTCGCGATTTACATGCAAACAATGCAATTAGTTTTTATTTTTATCTATATTTAATGTTCCATACATATGTTCGAAGATTTGATGTGATATTTTTAGAAAAAAATTCTGGAACTAAACAAGCCGTAGTAGTAGTTGCTCTGCTTGACTTGTTTCTGTCCACTGACTTGGGAGGACACCTTTCTTTTTTTTTACCTTTGTGTAAAAAGGAAAGGCAAAAAAAAGGCACAATTGACTTCTGACGGGCATGATTGGAAATGACCTGAGAAATGAATTAGAATAAGCACATGTGGCATCCATTACTGTTTATCTAGTGGGTAGTCAACACCGAATATGTCAAATCGACAGTACATATATGATGTACACTGATGAAATCGGCAGATGTGTGAATTTTTTTTAACCTTTTCAATTTTTAATAAAAGTAAATCTTTCCAAAATTTGAAAGGGCTAGCCGTGACCAAAAGGTTCATATTTCGGAAATAAATTTTGGAAGGGCCTATTTTTAAAATTAAAACTGAAAAGTTAAAAAAAAAGTCCAGATGTGTGTACGCTAGCTTGCAGATACGTATGAAGTTTGAAAAAGACCCAAAAGATCCATCCGTGATTGACGGGTACTATATATATCACAAAAATTCAACCAGCAGTTAAACAAATCATACAAGGACTCTCGTGTGGTAACCGTGATATATTTATGATAGAGATGATGGTTGACAATCGTGTAGTAGCAAATAAAACTAATGGTCAGAATTTCCATTTTCGGCCGACGATATCCGTGCATCACCATGACTGTTACAAAATACAAATGGTCAACAACTTCTACTGTTGTGCCGACGACATTTTCTCTCTCTCTCTCTCTCTCTCTGTTGCACAGGTGGTGTGACGCAGATGCAATCGTTCCTGACCAAGTTCTTCCCGGAGGTGGTGAAGGGGATGCGTGGCGCGAAGCGGGACGCCTACTGCAGGTACGACAACCAGGTCCTGACGGCGTTCACCTCGTCGCTGTACATCGCCGGCGCGGTGGCGTCGCTGGTGGCGAGCCGGGTGACCAGGATGGTGGGCCGCCAGGCCATCATGCTGACCGGCGGCGCCCTCTTCCTCGCCGGCTCCGCCTTCAACGCTGGCGCCGTCAACATCGCCATGCTCATCATCGGCCGCATTCTGCTCGGCGTCGGCGTCGGCTTCACCACGCAGGTCGCGGCCCATTTAAATTTAGCCCAACAAATATATCAGGCTTAGACTTGGCCCAACCCACTAAGATAAACTTATTGAGGCCCACCATATTAAATGGGCCCATTTGGAAAAAATTGCTTTTGCGTCGCAGGCGGCTCCGCTGTATCTCGCCGAGACAGCGCCGGCGAGGTGGCGCGGGGCGTTCACCGCCGCGTACCATATCTTCCTCGTCATCGGCACGGTGGCCGCGACGGCCGCCAACTACTTCACGGACCGAATCCCGGGCTGGGGGTGGCGCGTCTCGCTGGGCCTCGCGGCGGTGCCGGCCACGGTCATCGTGGTGGGCGCGCTCTTCGTCCCGGACACGCCCGCTAGCCTCGTCCTGCGCGGGCACACGGAGAAGGCCCGCGCGTCGCTCCAGCGCGTCCGCGGCGCGGACGCCGACGTCGACGCCGAGTTCAAGGACATCATCCGCGCCGTCGAGGAGGCGCGGCGGAACGACGAGGGCGCGTTCCGGAGGCTGCGTGGCCGTGGGTACCGGCACTACCTGGTGATGGTGGTGGCCATCCCGACATTCTTCGACCTCACCGGCATGGTCGTCATCGCCGTCTTCTCGCCGGTGCTGTTCCGGACGCTCGGGTTCAACAGCCAGAGGGCCATCCTTGCCTCCATCGTACTTACCCTCGTCAACTTGTGCGCCGTCGTCGTGTCTTCCTTCACCGTCGACCGCGTCGGCCGCAGGTTCTTGTTCCTCGCCGGCGGCACCGCCATGCTCCTCTGCCAGGTAGTACCATGCAACTCACTCTCCATTGTTACGTCACAAGTTTCAGATAGTTTTAATTAACTTTTAAACCGTGTGTGACTAAAATCAATCAAGGTGGCGGTGGCGTGGATACTGGCGGAGCATCTCGGGAGGAGCCACGCGGCGGCGACGATGGCGAAGAGCTACGCGGCGGGGGTGGTGGCGCTGATGTGCGTGTACACGGCGAGCCTCGGCCTGTCATGGGGACCGCTCAAGTGGGTGGTGCCGAGCGAGATCTACCCGGTGGAGGTCCGGTCGGCGGGGCAGGCGCTGGGCCTGTCCGTCTCGCTCACGCTCTCCTTCGCGCAGACGCAGGTGTTCATGTCCATGCTCTGCGCCATGAAGTACGCCATCTTCCTCTTCTACGCCGGCTGGGTCCTCGCCATGACGGCCTTCATCGCGCTGTTCCTCCCGGAGACCAAGGGCGTCCCACTGGAGGCCATGCGCGCGGTGTGGGCGAAGCACTGGTACTGGAAGCGGTTCGCCATGGACGCCAAGCTGGACGCCCAAGTGAACTGCCTCTAAGACTGTCATTGTTACAGCGGTGTGCGCGCGCGGAAAACGATTCTAAACTCTCGACGAGACATCCCTGTGTCTATATGGTATCAAAACAGTTATGAAAATTTTAACTTGCATGCATGCCATCTAAGAAACGAGGGACTTTTCCAGGAGAGTTTAGAAGAATTCAGTGTGTGCGAGCTCATCCATGTCTTGGTTGGCATGCAGCTTATGTGTCAGTGTGACAGTGTGTGACTTCATTGTTCTGCTGAAATCTTCAAACTGTGGTTTCGGTTGACAAGCATGCATGTGGTAAACAATGTGTCAAGTTGTAAACAGATATAGCTTATGGCCAACTGAACATGTCGGCGTGAGTTGGCAATAAGAGCGTCCATGGAGTGTACACCAACCAGCTAGATGCGTGTTTGCATGTTTTTGTTGATTGATTAATCTGTAAAGGGAAAGAAGGAGATGAATGTTGTTGATTAAAGATTGCTCAATGATCATGGGTTGTGTATTGACTTCCATATTTTTTTAGGGATTAATTAGTTGTTCTGTTGACACCGTGCATCACGTGTGCATGCACCAAACAACAAACCAGTTTACTTGGATGACAGCATATGAGTTGCACCGTGCATAATAAAATAACCTGTTTAAAATGGATAATCTATCGAGGCGTTTGTTAGTGGTGCTACTCCGAGAAAGATGAGAAAAATAAAACAGAGCAAATAAAATGTTTTAGAGCAGCACTTTAATTTTGTATTTTTAATAGCGGTTTGAGAGGAAAGTCTAAAACGTAGCTAGGCAGCGATGGAATAACGACATTAAAACTAAAACCAAGTACAAGTTAGCGAGCAGCCAATGGAGCTACTTGTGCCAATATTTTTTAAAAAAATTACACAGTACAACGCAAACACTCACAACGCACGCACACTCATCCCTATGAACACACGCACGCAAATCCTACCCCTATGAACATCTTTGAAGACTGGGCCAGTAAATCCATCCTAAAGATTGACGAAGTCATTACATGTGTCTCGCTGTCGAGATAGTAACCAATATATAGTGAAAAGAAAAACATGCCACGGTCGTTGCATAAATCATAAACATGCATGGTACGCTAGATATATCTTTCACTAGGGTTTTATGGGTTAATAATCATTTAATTTCAAGTAGTTTTAGTCAAGATTTACAATAAAATGATTTTTTTTTAAAAAAAGAAAACTATGCGTACGATGCACTGGTTAGTTGCAACATTTCAACATTTTTGTCACGAATTTGTGGATGTTGAAAATACCCTTGAAAGTCAAGGGATTTGCATTGCGGGGTAATCTTACAAAACACAATTTGGTAAAAAGAAATAGATATTGTTTTTAGCAATAATGAGACCGTATCCGGATCCAACATTTCTTTTGTCTCCCCCTTAGTTCATTTAGGTTGATGATTTGCTTTGTGCATCAAAGGTGTAGTGGCTGGATATACTTATTCATTTATTTAAAATGGGAAATAAATATAATAATATACTCTCCCCATCTTAAAATATAATACTTCTTGTTCAAATACCTATCCATGGATTACTATATTTTAGAACAAAGATGGTACTAAAATAGCAAGTATGTTTTACAACCATGACCTTTCCACAATGCCATGCACTTTCCAATCTTCATCCTGTATTTATGTTGGTTTTTGCAATGTGTTTTTTAACCCTGAAACAGCAGAAGAGATTTCTACTGTAATTTATGCAATGTGTCATTAATGGTTTTTCTTTTTTTCAAAACTGTTGTGAAGGAGAGAAAGTGAAGTGCTTACTGACTCAAGTCTTCCTACACCTATAGTTGTGACTTGTGAGATAACTAGAAAATTAAGGCCTCTTTTGGGACATGGAAATTCTATGGGATTTTCACTAGAAATCACTTTAACGCAAGCAATAGTTAATAAAAAGCTTTAGAAATTTCTATCATATGTTATCGGTGAATGCTTGGGTCTGCAAAATACCATCAATGGACATGAGTTTTACATTACTATACTATCAAACTTCTTCCTTTTTGCCATCGTCGTTAGAGACATGTTAACCTTTCTCCGTTTTGGAGTTATAAAAAGTCCAAGTTACCCCTATTGTAACAGGGGCCATAAAAGACCGCAATGGTGCCCCTAGTGGTAAGATGGATATTTTACAGTGTAAAAGAGAAGACATGTTCTTAACGACGATAGCAAAAATGAAAAAAAAACGGAACGATGGCATATTATAGTGCCTGATATTATGTAAGAAGGAAGTTGTCGATGGCGTTTTTAGAACGAAGTCTTTGTTGACAGTATATTGTCTAATTTCTCTAAATTTTTTTGTGTGTCAAAGAAGATTTTGGTACATGTGGAATCACAAACTTTTGAGAATTCCTCTAGCTAGAAACTGAACTATATCAGTTAATGAAACACATGTTCTTGATATGGGCTCTAAACCGAAGGTGGAGTCTTCCGGCATTATCGGTAAAAAAGAAGTAAAAAATAATCTCAATGTCAACGCCCTGCCAGTTATTTGAAGCATTCTGCAATGTCTTCTTGCAATTAAATGGCGATATTTAGCCACTATGAGTTATTCACATAACCACTTGCTATGGACAGCTAGGCTGTTCAGATGCTGCAACCCGTGCATCTAAGCTTGCATCCCTAATGAGATTAAGATATCTTGAAAGATCGTTGTGTAGATACCACAGAAATATACTAGTATAATCTAGGCTCAAGTGGCTCAGAAACAGAGGCTTCCTGCACTCTTCAACGGATCCAAACAGAGGATGCAAAGCACCCGGCTAAGCTATATATACTGATATACAGCATCCACGCACAGTACTACCTTGCAAGTTCCAACCATTGTTATAGGCAATCTGATCAGAGCAAGAGAGCACACGTTTAGAAATGGCCGGAGGAGGATTTGCCGCCGCCGGCGGTGGCAGTGCTCGCGACTACGGCGGCGGCATCACTTTCTCCGTCGTGGTGACCAGCCTCATGGCCGCCTCCTGCGGCCTCATTTTCGGCTACGATTCTGGCGTCACAGGTGCGTACTCTACTACAGCTACAGGCCATGGCTACAGCTTCTTGAGCTGTTCCCAGCCCTGTTCTATGATCATTTCTACTAGCTTACAAGCATGTGGTCTTCAAAAAAATTCTTTCATGTTTAAAGCAGAATTGTTTCTTATTACATCCCCTCAAGGGATTAAAACAGTTTTCTCTTTTCGTTACTTATTTTACCTGGTTCCATTATAGCTGGTGTGAGAAATTAAGCAGTTTGTCAGAATGATTTATTTGGGATGATATTCTGATTTTTTCCAAGACTGGTCACTAGAGAACTTGGATTCCAATTAATCATTGGAAAGATGATGGATATTGAATTTGAAAATATGTATACAAGAATTATCTTACTCCATTCAAATGCATGCGGTACAACCGTACAAGCAGTGCGGATCACGATACACGAGATGCTTCCATCAGGCCTGGAAGAGTACACCTGAAAAACAAAAAAGAATAAACTCATGTGCAACAGCGCAAGCGACCATGTACTAATAAAATACGCTATCTGAAATTCTGAATTATTTAGCCATCAAGTCAACCCCTATTTGTATTGGAAATATCATCTCAATCAGGCCAGATTTGTTAGGATGCAGGAAGGCATCTATATATCCCGCCTGAAAGTTACGGGCTCCATCGGTTGCCTACGGGTGATTATAAGTTGTAACGGTTTATAAATAATAAAAAATTATTTATAGATGAAACTTTTACATATATATCCTTAGCCACTTAGAAGTCAATGTTGATGTTGAAAAAGCATCGAAATCAACTTTAAAATTAAGTTTTAAAATTTAAGGGGCTGTTCAGATCGTAGCCAAGATAAATCTTACCAAATTTTGGCAATACCAAAATTTTGGCAATTTGACAATATTGCTAAAATTTTAGCAGGATTTCTTATGTATTTACTAAAGTTTGGCAAGAAACTAAATGGATGTACATATTGGGCAACTCTACCCAAAAAATGGTATCGTTTGAAATGGCATCAATTTGAACAAGCTCTAAATTTTAACAACGGTTTAAAGCATAGAGTAAACAACGAGGTCCTTGGACTTGTGGCAATGCTCAAAATTTTTTTCTATAGGAGAATTATATATATGCATACCCATACATTGGGGTATTGTGTGAGTGTGTTTAGAAAATTTCTCCTTCCGGTTATAAATATTTTTTAATAATGTCCGGTTATAAATATTTGATATTTTAGAATATAATTTCTCAAAATCTGAAACTATGGCCATCAATAATCTCTACTACTTAAAAAATAAGAGGTGCTTCCATCGTACGTCAAAAAAACCAGACGAAGAAAACCGAGCGAAAAAAATCGGGCGAAAAAAAAGAGTCCGATCAAAAAAGGAGAAAAAGCGGGAGAAAAAAAATGACCGATCAAAAAAACGGAGCGAAAAAAAAAACCAAAAGACCGGGCGAAAAAACCGAGGAAAAAAACCGGGCTTAAAAAAGAGTCCGATCCAAAAAAAAAGGGAGAAAAAAAAGAAAAAAAAATGTCCGATCCAACAAACCGGACCGAAAAAAAATTGTCCGATCCAAAAAAATACGGGGCAAAAAAAAGAACTAAACGAATCGTTTAAAAAAAGAGCAAAAAAAATTTAAAAAAGTGTCCGATTTCAAAGAAAAAGAAATTATATGTGATACGGTGAAATAAACGACCGGACGAAAAAAATAAAAAAAAGGGCGAAAAAAACAAATATGTACAATAAAAAAGGAAAAAAAATCAAAACGAATCCGACTCCGTCGACTCGGTAATAAAAGGGTGAAAAAAAATAAAAAAAGTCTGATTCCAAATAAAAAGAAATTATATGTGACGCAGTAAATAAAATGGAATCCTATTTATATCTAGAAAGGTCCGACACTATAAGAAAGTGGCGAAAAAAACCGTTCGTAAAAAAATGCACTACAAAAAAAAATAAAAAGGGCGGAAAAATGTCTAATTTCTATTCGTCGTTTTAGTAGTCCGTTTATATCTCTTCTTTATCTCTAATCTAATCTAATCTAACTATTTTAAAAGAGAAGTTTCTACCGTATATTAAAAAAGAAATAAATGCCTGAGAAAATAAATACGGTTTAAAAAACGCGTGAGGAAAAAATGTCAGAAAAAAGCGCAAAAGAAAACGCGCTAGAAAAAAGTTCCGTAGTCCGTAAAAAAGCACACGAGAAAAAAATATTTCCATCGTCTATAGAAAAGAAAAAAAAAGCATACATGGAAAAAACTATTAGAAAGAAGCGCTAAATAGATAGACACTTGGTCGGATAGGATCCATTGACTTTTTTTCTATCTCGGGGTACACGACTTTTGTTTCGTCATCTATTCTCCTGTATTGGAGACCCTGCATATCTTCGTAGGCAATTATCATACTATTTTTGTGAAGTATAGCTACTATTCTTGATAATATATTATATGAAATAATATTAGAAAATAAACATATTTTAATTGTTATACAGATAAGAGTGGACAGTGACTCTATTTTGTGTAGACTTGATCATACGAGGCAATGCAGGACTTGATTGGTTGCAAGAATGAGATTAAAAGAATATTTTAGATTATATGCATGTTGTCATATGAATAATCCAATTATTTTAAGTAAAGCAAGCATCGTAAGGTTGCCATCATCGAGGTTGGGCTATTACATTTAAGATGTTCCAATTTTCTGATTGTCATCGACATGGTTATGCATGAAAAACGTATATTATCATTACGTTTTTTCACCCGTTGCAACGCACGGGCATGTTTGCTAGTTTCTATTACATAGCAAACATGCACACATACACAAACATGATGTGTAGAAAACACACAAGATATTTTCATGGGTACCAAAAATTGAGTCCTGGTAGGTGGAGTTCGTGCACCAATAACTCCACCATCACACCATCGGTGTTTCTATTACGAGACAATCCATTATGTGCCTTTAACTTTGTCCCAATTCTACAATATGCCACTGAGTTTACCAAGTTATACAATATACCATTGTATTTTGTTTAACTTCTATAATATATCATTGTCGTCTAGTTAGCCCCATTAGTATTGTACATTCCTAATGACTGAAATACCCCTGAAGAGAAAATTTCCAAAATTTGGCCGAAATTCCGAAATGTCATATTGTAAACTACCACGGAAATTGCCCATATCAAACTTTGGAAGTTTTACAATCTAATATTTCATGATTTTTTACCAAAATTTGGAAGTTTTTATCCCAAGGGTATTTCGGTCATTAGGATAAAATTGTATAGTACTAACGGAGGCTAACTGGATGACGATGATATATTATTATTATGGAAGCTAAGCCAAATGCAATGGCATATTATAAAACTAGACAAACTCTGTGACATATTATAGAACGGGAACAAAGTCAGTGACACAATGTATTCTCTCTTCTATTATCCTAATATAAAATTAATGGTTAAAGTTTGATAGAGGTACTACCTGATGCCTCCGAAAGGCATACAGAGAAGTAAAAGTGTGGGAAGGTTCAAGTTTTGATGTGTAAAATGGTGTACCAATTTTCCGGGTAAAAACTTAGGCATATACTCCACCTTATTTAGAGCCAAATTTAAATGTGGTACTGCTCAGAGCTAGGTTTGTTGTTCCTTTTTTTTGGGCACAGTTAAGCATGGCCAAGAAAAAAGACGTATACCATTCAATCATAGGATGTGTTTAGTTCACGTTAAAATTGGAGGTTTGGTTGAAATTAGAATAATGTGATGGAAAAGTTGAAAGCTTGTATGTTAGAAAAGTTTTAATGTAATAGAAAAGTTGAAAGTTCGAAGAAAAAATTTAGAAGTAAACTCGGCCATATTATTACTCCGTACTAGATACTGTATTACCGTGCTACTTGTCGGTCCATGACTCCTCGTTGATTACAGGTGGCGTGACGCAGATGGAGTCATTCCTGAGCAAGTTCTTCCCCGAAGTGCTCCGTGGGATGAAGAGCGCGAGGCGCGACGCCTACTGCAAGTACGACAACCAATGGCTCACCGCCTTCTCGTCGTCGCTCTTCATCGCCGGCACGCTGTCCTCCCTGGTGGCGAGCCGCGTCGCCAGGGCGGTGGGCCGCCAGGCCATCATGCTCCTCGGCGGCGCCATGTTCCTCACCGGCTCCATCATCAACGCCGCCGCCGTCAACATCGCCATGCTCATCATCGGCCGCATGCTGCTCGGCTTCGGCCTCGGCTTCACCCTCCAGGTACAACGTGGAACACAATATGATCAGGGTTTATCATACCGTACGGTTATATCACATGCGGTAATCTTTTCAGTTTTTTGAAACCACGGTGTACTCCACAATAACCGCATGGTTACCGTGGTAACCGCAAACCGCAGGGTGACGGTAACACCATCCCAAACGGTTTGGTAAACCCGTTTGGTTTGGTAACGCTGGATACGATACGATACACAAGGCCCAGCAATCTAGGCCCAGTTCATCAAATCCAGCTCAGTTCCAACTCTTCTTTTTTATATTTTTCCGGAAAAAAAAAGGGTTACATTTTTGTTGCTGGTACAGTCAGCTCCGGTGTATCTGTCTGAGACGGCGCCGGCGAGGTGGCGCGGCGCGTTCACGTCGGCGTACAACGCCTTCGTCGTGATCGGGATACTGTCGGCGACCATCACCAACTACTTCACCAACCGCATCCCGGGGTGGGGGTGGCGCGTCTCGCTCGGCCTCGCGGCCGTCCCGGGCACCATCATCGTCGCGGGGTCGCTCTTCATCCCGGACACGCCCAGCAGCCTCGTCCTGCGCGGCCACCACGACCGCGCCCGCGCGGCGCTGCAGCGCATCCGCGGCGCCGGCGCCGACGTTGACGCCGAGCTCAAGGACATCGTCCGCGCCGTGGACGAGGCGCGCCAGAACGAGGCCGGCGCGTTCCGGCGGCTGTTCAGCAGGCGGTACAGGCACTGCCTGGCGGTGGGGCTCGGCATACCGGTGTTCTACGAGTTCACCGGCATGATCGTCATCTCCATCTTCTCGCCCGTGCTGTTCCGCACGGTGGGGTTCAACAGCCAGAAGGCCATCCTCGGCTCCGTGATCAACAGCATGACCAACCTCGCCTCCACGCTGCTGTCCACCTCCGTCATGGACCGCACCGGCCGCCGGCCGCTGTTCATCGTCGGCGGCGTCGGCATGATGCTCTGCGAGGTGGCCATCTCGTGGATCATGGCGGACCATCTCGGGAAGCACCAGGGGGTGACGATGCCGCGGAGCTACGCGACCGGGGTGCTGGTCCTGATCTGCCTCTGCACGTTCAGCTTCGGCTTGTCGTGGGCGCCGCTGAGGTGGGTGGTGCCGAGCGAGATCTACCCGGTTGAGGTCAGGTCGGCGGGCCAGGCGCTGAGCATCTCCGTCGCGCTCTGCCTCTCCTTCGTCGAGCTGCAGGTGTTCATCGCGCTGCTCTGCGCCATGAAGTACGGCGTGTTCCTCTTCTACGCCGGCTGGCTCCTGACCATGACGATCTTCGTCGCCGCCTTCCTGCCGGAGACGAAAGGCATGCCGATCGAGGCCATGCGGTCCGTGTGGGAGCGGCACTGGTACTGGAAAAGGTTCGTCAACGACGGCGACCACCACGACGGCCGTGTCGTCGCCGACGAGGGTACCGATTAAACATTTATCCGGTGATTTGGTGGTGTGATGAACCGTGTGATGTATGTGCAGCTGCACGGCTGTGGCCGTTGAGCATGATCTAACATTTCAGTGGCATACATTGCCCATTCTTGATTAATTTACCCAAAGTCGTCCATCTTAGCCTTATACTACGATCGAGAGCACACACGCTAACTAAATTTCTGAGATCAAAGCCAAACATTCCGCATCGGCATATGCGGTGCAAATTTTAGGTCGACACGTCGCCGAACTTGTGGTCCTTGACGAACCTGCCCCAGTACCAGTGGCGCGCGAAGACGTGGCCCATGGACTCGAGCGGCACGCCCTTGGTCTCCGGCACGAAGGCGACGGCGAAGGCGGTCATGACGACGAGCCACGACGCGTAGAAGAGGAAGGTGCCGTACTTGAAGCAGCAGAGCATGGCGAGGAAGCACTGCGCCTGCACGAAGTTGAGGCCCAGGTTGAGCGCCACCGCCACGCCCTGCCCCGCCGACCTGACCTCCACCGGGTAGATCTCGCCGGGGATGGCCCAGTACAGCGCCCCCCACGACCAGCTGAAGCTCGCCGAGAAGGCGCACGTCATCACCAGCACCGTCACCGCGTACCCCTTCGCCATCTTGCTCCCGTGCCCCAGCTGCGACCCCACGATGCTCGCCATTGCCACCTACGATACGCGTCGGCTCGACGTCACTTTCTTGTTGCTGAAATGTTGATGTGCGCTCTAGGTGAGTGTTTGTTTGCATTGTTTTTACCTGGCAGGTGAACATGAGCGCGCCGCCGATCATGAAGAGCAGCCTCCGGCCGTAGCGGTCCATGGCGAAGCCCGAGCCGACGATGCCGAAGATGTTCATGAGGCCGAGAATGACGGCGCCCATCAGCGCGGCATCGCTCTCGAACCCGACTGTGCGGAACAGTATCGGGGAGAAGAAGGCCGTGACGGCCACGCCGGTGAGGTTGAGGAACACCGGGAACGCGATGGCCATGACCAGGTACGGCCGGTACTCGCGCCGCAGGATCCGCCGGAACGCGCCCTCGTCGTTCCTGCGGTCGTGCTCCACGGCGGCGAGGATGTCGTTGAACTCGGCGTCGACGTCGACGCCCTTGCCGCGCACCCGCTGGAGCGCGGCGCGGGCGAGGTCGTGCTTCCCGCGCAGGACCAGGCTGCTCGGCGTGTCCGGGATGAACGCCGCGCCGGCCACCATGACGGCGGCCGGGAACGCCGCGAGGCCGAGCGACAGGCGCCATCCCCACACGGGGATCCGCGACGTGCCGTAGTTGATCAGGTTGGCGATGAGGTACCCGACGCTGATGAACAGCGGGAAGCCGGAGATGAACCCGCCGCGCCACCGCGGCGGCGACATCTCGGCGAGGTACACCGGCGTGGCCTGGCCCGAGAACCCGAGCCCCAGGCCAAGCAGCATCCTCCCGATGATGAGCATGGCAATGTTGACCGCGGCGGCGTTCACGAGCGCGCCGACCAGGAACATGCTGCCCCCGATCAGCATGACGGCCTGCCGTCCGGTCCGCCGGGTGACGCGGCTCGCCACCAGCGTCCCGACCATGCCGAACGCGTACAGCGACGAGGTGAACGCCGTGAGCGCCTGGCTGTTGTAGATGCAGTACACGTCCTTGCTCGCGTGCGCCGTCCCCTTCAGCAAGCCCGGGAAGAACTTCTCCAGGAATGACTCCATCTCCGACACACCACCTGATGTTCGTCGCAGACATGAACAAGATTTGTATCTCAAACGTAACGAAGGAAACCGATGATAAATTGATCACTTGCAGAACACGAGCAACCCAGGCATCAGTTCAAGTTTCATCTTTGCGACCAACTAAAACTAGAACATATGAGAGTGAATAACTTGTGTCACGTAATATTTTGTGTTTTACATACACTTTTTCTGCCATGCACCAATAATCATACATGCTGGAGATAGTGGTTTCGAGGGATCTAGATTGTCTTCTACTCTTCTATACTGTAGACAACCATTAAGCTATGGGGGTAACAGTAAATTACTGTAGTGAGTGACACGCTGTAGCGATTACTGTGGTACTTTGATCTCAGTTGGGCATTTTCAAATTCCAATCAGATGGCAAAGAGAAGTCATAATGCAAATTATTGTCTCTTTCAATGGTAAGCCACATGCTACTACAAAGGATCCAATTCAGGTGCTGTGTATAATAATAGTAAGGAACGGCAGAAAAAGAAAAGCTTTTTACAAAACACTATGGATGCACCATGGTCATTTCATTAGAATTTATTTCTTTTCACGTTGATAGGGATTCCTAGTATTTCTATTTGACGCATTTTAGTCTTGATCAATCATCACATCAACAACTTATCTCCTTAGAAAAAAAATTCCGATCCTGTCAAAGCCCACACACCATCACTCAAGACATGATAAAAACCCGATTCCCCGATCCAAAGCAAGATTTCTACCATCGAGTGGCCTACAAATACTACTATACTCGCCTATATAGCACATACTAATAATCTCGACAAGCAAGCTAGCCATGCCACTGAAGAAAAAGAAGCAATCATAATCTCTCCTTTCTTTTGTTGCAGGAAAGCAACTGAGACCAAGGATTCCAGGAAGATGCCCGTGAATTACAGCTCGGGGTTTAGCGCAGAAAAGCCGCACCAAAACTCGCGGCAACAAAAGGAGGGGCAAATAAGATATACGACGAGACGCCACCATGACATCTGGTCTGACCGAAGCAGCAGATTGCACACAGAACGTCCAAAGTTGCAAGTAACTGTCGATGCACACCTAGCGACAAGTTGATGTACTACGTTCCGAGCGTAAGATGTGGGAGCAGCTCACGTCCTTTTCCCACATTCCACATGAGCCTCATTTAAAATTCATTTGGAAGATGAGGTAAATTTTGAGGTATATAAAATCTGTACTCATTTAGGTCTCGTTTGGAAGATGAGAAAGTTTTACACTATTAAGTGTGTGCTTCATATAGGCTCCCATCGGATGGCCCAATAAGCCAAATTTTGAATTTTCAAACTTAATTTTGAGATATTTTCAACGTAGTTTTTTTTAGCATTGGCTTTTAAGTTACAAAGAGCACATATATAAAAGTTTTACTTACAAATTTATTTTTATTCCCTAATAAGCCGTTTTGGCTTATTAGAAAAAAAAAAGCCAACCGATGGAGCCTATAAACCCTAACCGAATTTTAAATTTTAGAAGTTAATTTTAAATTAATATAAGTGTTTTTAGTGTTTTTTATTGTTTTTGTTTGGTATTGGATTTAAACCACTAACAGAGCTATATCAAATTTTGTCTCTATTTTTTTTTGCTTCGCTGACATGTTTTAACCGAAAAATAAATAAAAGAACAGAACTATATAAAAAACTAATTCTAA